>NC_025997.2:115730064-115912564 GCF_000442705.2 Elaeis guineensis
TGGACTCATGATCAGAGAATCCTGATTCTCGATCCTAGAGTCCCAGACATGTAGGACTCATAGTCTATGAGCATTAGGACTCTTCATCAGCCATCAGATCAGATAGAAACCTCTAATGTGTGTGACCCATAGGTTCGAACCTAAGCCGGTAGCACAGGAACCAATTCCTGTACTAATCGAAGTGACCATCTAGCAATGGTACCCCGATGACCGGATAGGTCGAATAGTCGCAATCGCAACACTCAGAACCTACGTGAATATGGTTACTGTAATAATCATCCTTTTGACCTCTGTGTTTAGGACGACTCAGGGTTAAACTGTCAACCCTGATTAGATCATCCGAATCGTGCTCAACTCAAACAGTCCTGTGACTCCTCAAAAGACTACCTTGGCCAAGATTTTACTAAATTGAAACACGACTGTACACAGCTCCTAAAACTGGAGTGGTCAATCCCATCTTGACACACGCACCGATAAGTCAAGTACTTGACTACACCAACAGCCTTCCGTCACTGAATTAGAAATTCAGGTAGTCCAGTGCCTAAGTGCAGTGAGTTGCTTGCAAGTCACTGTGGTGGTCTCAGGTCGGAGGGACATTTATACTCATATTCCATCGGAGCAAATCTTGACAGCAGAAATAGCTCCGGAGTCGGTCATGTTCAGTGCAGATATACCCTTACATCTCACCTGTATGCCATACCAGTGTCTCCACACTCATTGGTTTAGAGGACAACCAACCTATATGGCACACAATGACCTATGCTTGATAAATATTGTCGTCCTTGGTAACAACGTATCATTTGATCGCGAACAGATTTAAGGACTAAACGACAAATCCTCCTTTGTCGAGTCTAAATAGTCCTAAAGACTTCACCACAACATAGGAGTTCATTAGAAGATGAAACATTTTGTGATGAAAAATATCAAAATAATTTTTATTAATTCATAATCATGTACATAATAAAATGAGCACAACCGTCAACAGGCTGACGATTGACTTTGGGACACTATTCCCAACACGATGGCCTGGCGATCAATCCAATCCAAGTATTTGCTAATCGGATCATCTAATCTAATCACATATCATACATGCTTGAATTTAGATTTAATTAGATCTAATCACAACCTTAGATCATATTTAAATCAGATCAAAATATATATGTAATATATAAATCAGATTTTATCAAAGAATCAGAACAAACTAGGATAATCTTTTCACTGTAATGGATAAATCCTACAGCAGGGCAATCTTATTTTAGTTTGTGCGATCTATCATTAATTAAATTTAAATCTAAGATATTCACTATTAGATTTAAATAAAATTTAATTTCAGATCTAATATGCACATATAACAAGTCATCATGAATCTAGGCTCCGATATCACTATTGAAAAATGTAGGCCACTATATGCATGTATTTTAAAATTTTTTTAAATAAATTATAGTAAAAAATAACTAGATTAATCATATTAATCTAATATACATATGATCTAATCATCAAATCAATCTACTCTAAGATCTATGACATGATATGTTGTAAATAAAATCTGAAAAATCAAGAGATAAAATCTGCATGCATGGATGTAAGTAGTTAGATCAAATCTATATATAATTTGAGTTCATAACTCAATACTGAATGTGGATTGATGATCATCATTGCTGAGAGATATGGTAAAGAAGATTTTCATTGGTTGCTTACAACTGTACATATGTTCGGCCTCTATGAAAATCCACTCAAAGCTCCAATCTGATCGTCTCCTCGGGAGTACTAGCTCGCACAAAGACCATCTTGTCGACTGATCTAAATCTTTTATTCAAATCTCTTGAATCTTTTTAGAGGTTGAAGAAGGATTTCTGGAGGAGATGATGATAAAAAAGAAGTATGGAGAGGAGACGCTCTTCTCTCTTCTTTTTTTCTCTTCCCAAACACTTAGGAACAAACCCTAGAATTCTAGGTTTTTCCCTCACCCAAAGAGGAGAGGACTCTCCTCTATTTTTCATGTGAAGACCACTTTCTCTTCTCTCTTACACACACACAAAGAGAATAAAACCCTTTTATTTGGCATCCAGTTGTTAGGGTTAGAAGAGTCCAACAATGTTTGGACTTTACATGAGTTGTCGCTCCTTCTTTCAATTCCATGCTAAAAATAAATATTGGATGCCCCAACCAAATATTTTTATGGTAAATCAGATCTCCATTTGATTTTCCCCACCAAAAATTCCTCTCAAAATTGTTGGGAATAGTATCCCAAAGCCAATCGTCAGCCTGTTGATGGTTGTGCTCCTTTTGTATTAGTACATGAATTATAAATAAATAAAAATTATTTTGATATCTTTCATCACAAATGTTTCATCTTCTAATGAACTCCTGTGTTGTGGTGAAGTCCTTAGGAGTATTTAGACTCGATAAAAGAGGATTTGTCGTTAGTCCTTAAACATGTTCCGACCAAATGATACGTTGTTACCAAGGACGACAACGTTTATCGAGCATAGGTCGTTGTGTGCCATAGGGTTGGTTATCCTCATAACCAAAGAGTGTGGAGACACTGGTATGGCATACAGATGAGATGTAATGGTACATCTGCACTGAACGTGACCAACTCCGGAGCTATTCTGCTGTCAAGATTTGCTTCGATGGGATATGGGTATAAATGTCCTCCGACCTGAGACCGTCACGGTGACTTGCAAGCAACTCACTGCACTTAGGCACTGGACTACCTGAATTTCTAATTCAATGACGGAAGGCTGCTAGGTGTAGTCAAGTACTTGACTTGTCAGTGCGTGTGTCAAGATGGATTGACCACTCTAGTTTAGGAGCTGTGTACAGTCGTGTTTCAATTTAGCAAAACCTTGACCAGGGTAGTCCTAGTGAGGAGTCACAGGACTAATTGAGTTGAGCACGATTCGGATGATATCATCGGGTTGACAGTTTAACCTTGAGTCGTCTAAACACAGGGGTCAAAAGGATGAATTATACGGTAACCATATTAACGTAGGTTCTGAATGTTGCGATTATGATTATTCGACCTATCCGATCATCGGGTACCATTGCTAGATGGTCACTTTGATTAGTACAGGAATTGGTTCCTGTGCTACCGGCTTAGGTTCGAACCTGCGGGGTCACACACATTAGTGGTTCCTTCTGATCAGATGGCTGATTATGAGTCTTATGTGTCTGAGACTCTATGATTGAGAATTAAGATTCTCTGATCATGAGTTCCACACATTTTGGGTACAGGATCAAAATTTTAAATTTAAATTTTGAATTTGAAATTTGAACTCTTTGATCAGGGTTTCATATCGATGGTCTTTGATGCCTGATTGCCCATCGGATTTGGACTCAATATTTATGAGAGGTTTAATTAGTGATTTCATCACTAATTAACTCAATTTGATTGAGTAATTATTTTTGGATCAAGTCCAATTGAATTGGATTCAGTTTGGATTGACCCGATTATGTTAAATGTTGACCTAATCGCTAAGGTGGTTTAGTCCCTGATTTGATCAGGGGTTAGGTTTAGTTAATTCCTGATTTGATTAAAATTTTATTGAGCCTAATTAAGCCTAATTAAGTTGGATTTAATTTATTCTAATTGTGCTTAACCTATTTAGATTAGGTGGCTCAATTAGGTTCAAACCACCTTGACTTTTCTCCCTGCCCACCTCACTTCTTCTGTGGATATTTAAATTCATGAGAAGCAACTTCTCGTGAATTTTCTCCACGCAGAAGCCATCCCACACCACCCTTGTGCGCCAAATATCTAGATAAAATAAGTTGGTTGGCCACTCAATTTCAGTGGGAGGATTGAAATTGGCTGGATGATTTCTTCTCTACTATTCTTTAATAAAATCCTCAAAATTATTAGGTCCCTAAAATGATTAAGTTATAATGATAACTAAGTCATAGCCTCCCATTAAGTGAGTGATAATGAGTCCATTAGTTCAATGATCATTGGAGGCCCAAAGGCCTGGTGCTCATTGGCTAATGGAATTATTATTCATAATATGATAATTTGATTGAGTCTTTCTGATGGTAGTTAGGTTGGCCGGCCAAAGTCGGGCCTGATCATTTATTGGTCCGATTCACTAAATTAAGTCATGTTAATGGTTGGACCTAACCAGATCTTTTCAGTGGAGGCCAAAGCCTACTGATTAGGTTCTGGGGCAAAATCAATTACTAGAAGTTGTTTAGAGAAACAACTGGTTAAGAACCTACCCATAGATGCACATGGGTTGACCAACCAAAGTTGGGCTCGTGTGTAGTCTGTGTGGATTCTAGTACCCATTAAGGAATTAAAGTAATTCCTCGAATTGGAGGATGAGGCTACCAGTTCGTAAAAATATTGGAAAAAATTTTAGACTAAAATCCAAGTCTTTAGTATTAATTTATGTACTAATAAAAGGTCTCGTTTTCCTTTATGCAGCTATGGCCACTACCCTGTCGCTCCGGTCATTATTAGATAATGACAAGCTCATGGGACCCATTTCGATAGCTGGTATCGAAAATTGAAAATCATCCTTGAGCATGAGCGGATCCTTTATGTAGTAACGGATCCAGCACCTGAGGAGCCAGCTCCGAACGCTAGTAAGGTGATCCGAGATACTTACTTGAAGTGGCTCAATGACCGCACCACCGTTCGATGTATTATGCTGGCAGCAATGAATGACGAGTTCAGCCGAAGGTTTGAGAACGCCCAGCCACAGGAGATGCTTCAAATGGTGAACGACTCCTTTGGCATGCCTGACGATGTTGAAAGGCATAAAACTAGTTGTGCCATTTTCAATGCTCGGATGAGGGATGGGGCCTCAGTCACTGATCATATACTGTACATGATCGAGATGATTGAGCGCCTAAGCAAATTACGCTTTCCTCTGCATGAGCAGCTCGGTAAGGATGCGATCCTTAATTCCTTGCCCAAGTCCTTCCTCCCATTCCTTACTCATTTTCGAATGACAAAGCCTGCAGTAAACTACCACGGATTGTTGGGGTTGCTGCAGAACTTTGAGAAGGATCACCCACTCCATAAGGAGTCGGTGAATGTAGTGGAAGGGTCTTCTTCTCGTCGTCAACCCTTTGGAAAGGGGAAGAAGAACAAGAAGAAGAAAAATAAGAAGGTGCAATCTCATGCTGGGACAGTAGCACAGGGTCAGACCAAGAAGTGCAAGCACGATCAGAGCCAGGCAGAGTGCTTCTTTTGCAAGAAGCAGGGGCATTGGAAGAGGAACTGTCCTCAATACATTGCCTCCCTGGACTCGAACAGGCCAAAGAAGAAGCAAGGTAATTATATGATAACTCCTTGCAACTTTTCGATTTGTGATACTACTGCCTGGGTATTGGATACCGGAAGCCCTTATCATATTTGTAATTCGATGCAGGGTCGCAGGTCAGTAGGAGATTTGATGAAGGCGAGAGGTTCCTGAACGTTGGAGATGGAAGCAAAGTTCCAATTCTAGCTTTAGGAATCATGAGTCTTGTAATCAATTCTCGTAATGTAATTCTGAGTGAATGTCACTATTATCCAAGTTTTTTATTAAATATTATTTCTGTAGGCCTTTTGGCCATGTACGGTTATGATTTTTTAATAAAAAAAAATATTTGCAATATCATTTTGAATGGTGTTATAATATTTGTTGGATAATTAAATAATGGAATTTACTTACTATCACAGCCTGTTAATGTGGTTCAAAACTTCGGTAAATGCTCTAGAATAGATAATGTGTCAGAAGTCTACCTTTGGCACTGTAGGCTAGGTCATATCAATAAGAACAGGATAAACAGGTTGGCTCAAGAAGGAATTCTTGAAGTTAGTGATTGTGAATCACTTCCAACCTGTGAGTCCTATCTTCTTGGGAAGATGACCAAGTCACCTTTTACTGGAAAAGGTGAGCGAGCCAGTGAACTCTTAGGTCTGGTACATTCTGATGTATGTGGACCCATGAGCTCAAGTGCAAGAGATGGATTTTTCTACTTCATAACCTTCACAGACGACCTATCTAGGTATGGGTATGTCTATTTAATGAAGCATAAGTCAGAATCATTTGAAATGTTCAAACTATTCCAAAATGAGATAGAAAAACAAACTGAAAAGTGTATTAAAACTCTTTGATCTGATCGAGGAGGTGAATACCTTTCCAATGAGTTTCTGACGTATCTAGGGGAGAATGGGATTCTCTCTCAGTGGACTCCTCCTGGAACACCACAGCATAATGGTGTGTCTGAAAGGAGGAATCGGACCCTGTTAGACATGGTTCGATCCATGATGGAGTTTGCTGGTCTGTCGATCTTTCTCTAGGGATATACACTCGAATCGGCTTGTTACCTTCTAAATAGAGTTTCGAGTAAGTCTGTAGCCAAAACTCCATATGAGATATGGATAGGACGTAAGCCAGTACTCTCGCACCTTAGGGTTTGGGGGTATCCGACTTATGTTAAATGTTTAATTACAGACAAGCTTAGACCTAGGTCTGACAAGTGTAATTTTATTGGGTACCCAAAAGAGACCAAAGGGTATTATTTCTACCTTGCTGATGAGCAAAAGGTGTTTGTCAGCCTTAAGGCAATTTTTTTTAGAAAAGGAGTTCCTTAGTGAAAAAATTGTTGCCTCTAAGGTCGAACTTGACGAAGTTCGACAGGTGAAAAAACCGACACATGTTACTGAACCTGAACCGGATTTGATTAGATCAGATCCGGAGCCCATTGATTATGCACCCTTAAGGCGGTCTGGTAGAGTACCACATCAATCGGACAGATACTATGGTTTCTTGGTCCGGGATGGTGATCCTATCGAACTTGATGAAAACGATGAGGATCCGATCACCTACATGGATGCAATGCAGAGACCTGACTCTGAGAAATGGCTAGAGGCCATGAAATCCAAAATGGAGTCCATGAAGGTCAACGATGTGTGAACATTGGTTGACCCACCCGAAGGAGTAAAACCCATAGGGTGTAAGTGGGTCTTCAAAAGGAAGAGGGGTGCAGACGGAAAGGTGGAGACCTATAAAGCCCATCTGGTTGTCAAGGGATATCGTCAACGTTATGGTATAGACTATGACGAGACATTTTTTCCTGTGGCAATGCTCAAATCCATTCGAATTATGCTTGCGATAGCTGCCCATCTGGACTATGAAATCTGGCAGATGAATGTGAAGACAGCTTTCCTAAATGGAGAGCTGGACGAAGAGGTGTATATAATACAACCTGAAGGGTTCACATCCACAGATGAGTTTAAGGTGTGCAAGCTACAGAGGTCCATTTATGGACTTAAGCAGGCATCTCGGAGTTGGAACATACGTTTTGATAGGACGATCAAAACGTATGGCTTCATTAAGAACGGAGAAGAGCCCTGCATTTATAAGTGGGCTAATGGTCTAGTAGTAGTATTTCTTGTATTGTATGTGGATGACATTCTCTTAATCGAGAATGATGTCCCTGCATTACAGGGAATAAAGATTTGGCTATCGTCACAGTTCTTCATGAAGGATCTGGGAGAAGCTTTCTACATCCTAGGGATGAGGATCTATAGGGATAGATCCAAAAAGTTGCTTGGCTTATCCCAATCCACGTACATTGATACTATGCTGAAAAGGTTCAGCATGAAAAATTCCAAGAAAGGCTATCTACCGATAGGCCATGGAATTTCTCTCTCGAAGAGAGATTGTCCGACAACACCTCAAGAGAGAGAGCGTATGGGTAGGATTCCATATGCTTCGGCAGTGGGATCTATCATGTACGCCATGACATGTACACGATCAGATGTGGCATACTCACTAGGGGTAGTGAGTAGATACCAATCTGATCCAGGAGAGAATCACTGGAAGATTGTTAAAATCATCCTGAAGTATTTAAGAAATACTAAAGACCAGTGGCTTATATATGGTGAATCGGACTTGAGACTTATAGGGTTTGCAGACTCTAGTTTCCAGTCTGATCGTGATGATAGCAAGAGTGTGTCAGGATTTATTTTTACCCTTAATGGTGGGGCTGTCTGCTGGAAGAGTTCCAAGCAGCACACTGTGGCTGATTCAGTATGCGAGGCGGAGTATATTGCTGCATCAGATGCTGCCAAAGAAGCGGTGTGGCTGAGAAAATTCATCACCGAGCTCAGAGTAGCACCCTCCCTTGTTGGTCCAGTTCTGCTCTACTGCGATAGCTCTGGAGCCATTGCTTAGGCGAAGGAACCAAAGGCACACCAGCGGACGAACCATATTCTGCGTCGCTACCATCTCATCTGAGAGATCGTGGATCGAGGTGACGTCGACCTTCAGAAGATCGACGGAAAGGAGAACCTGGCCGACCCATTCACTAAAGTCATTGCGGTGAAAGAGTTCAATGACTACAAGTCGAAGATGGGTATTAGATACTGCACCGATAGGCTTTAGGCCAAGTGAGAGATGTTGAGAATAGTGTCCCAAAGCCAATCGTCAGCCTGTTGATGGTTGTGCTCCTTTTGTATTAGTACATGAATTATAAATAAATAAAAATTATTTTGATATTTTTTCATCACAAATGTTTCATCTTCTAATGAACTCCTGTATTGTGGTGAAGTCCTTAGGACTATTTAGACTCGACAAAGGAGGATTTGTCGCTTAGTCCTTAAATATGTTCGTGACCAAATGATACATTGTTACCAAGGACGACAACGTTTATCGAGCATAGGTCGTTGTGTGCCATATGGGTTGGTTGTCCTCATAACCAAAGAGTGTGGAGACACTCCTATGGCATACAGGTGAGATGTAATGGTACATCTGCACTGAACGTGACCAACTCCGGAGCTATTTCTGCTGTCAAGATTTGCTCCGATGGGATATGGGTATAAATGTCCCTCCGACCTGAGACCGCCACGATGACTTGCAAGCAACTCATTGCACTTAGGCACTGGACTACCTGAATTTTTAATTCAATGACGGAAGGCTGCTGGGTGTAGTCAAGTACTTGACTTGTCAGTGCGTGTGTCAAGATGGGATTGACCACTCCAGTTTAGGAGCTGTGTACAGTCATGTTTCAATTTAGCAAAATCTTAGTCAGGGTAGTCCTAGTGAGGAGTCACAGGACTAATTGAGTTGAGCATGATTCGGATGATATCATCAAGGTTGACAGTTTAACCCTGAGTCGTCCTAAACACAGGGGTCAAAAGGGATGAATTATACGGTAACCATATTCACGTAGGTTTTGAATGTTACAATTGCGATTATTCGACCTATCCGATCGTCACGTACCATTGCTAGATGGTCACTTCGATTAGTACAGGAATTGGTTTCTGTGCTACCGGCTTAGGTTCGAACCTGTGGGGTCACACACATTAGTGGTTCCTTTCTGATCAGATGGCTGATTATGAGTCTTATGTGTCTGAAACTCTATGATTGAGAATTAGGATTCTCTGATCATGAGTTCCATACATTTTGGGTACCGGGATCAAAATTTTGAATTTTAAATTTTGAATTTGAAATTTGAATTCTTTGATCAGGGTTTCATATCGATGGTCTCTGATGCCTGATTACCCATCGGATTTGGACTCAATATTTATGAGAGGTTTAATTAGTGATTTGATCACTAATTGACTCAATTTGATTGAGTAATTATTTTTGGATCAAGTCCAATTGAATTGGATTCAGTTTGGATTGACCCGATTAGGTTAAATGTTGACCTAATCGCTAAGGTGGTTTAGTCCCTGATTTGATCAGGGGTTAGGTTTAGTTAATTTCTGATTTGATTAAGATTTTATTGAGCCTAATTAAGCTTAATTAAGTTAGATTTAATTTATTCTAATTGTGCTTAACCTATTTAGATTAGGTTGGCTCAATTAGGTTCAAACCACCTTGACTTTTCTCCCTGCGCCACCTCACTTCTTCTGTGCATATTTAAATTCACGAGAAGCAACTTCTCATAAATTTTCTCCACGCAGAAGCCATCCCATGCCCACCCTTGTGCGCCAAATATCTGGATAAAAATAAGTTGGTTGGCCATTCAAATTCAAAAGAAAGTTTGAATTTGAATGAGCAACCAACTAATCCATGCGTCATGGTCTTATCTTGTGCGCCCATATTTTATACGAGAAAATATTTCTCGTGTAAACTCTCCATGTACAAATCAACTCACACCCCTTCTCTTCTCATGCACAAGTGGATAGGGATGAGTTGGTTTTGCATTTGAATTCAAATTTGATTTGAATTCAAATATGCAACCACTTATCTTTATCCTCTCACGCGGATAAGACACGTTCGACGTTATTTTAAAAAGAAGAGAAAGGTGGGACGTGCGTAGAAATTTTAGGAGAGAAACTTTGGGGCGTTAGGAAAGTTTGTGCACAAGGTGAAGGTCCAAAACCTTTCGAGAGAAAAAGAAAGAAAAGAAAGAAAATTGAGCGCAGGGTTTCTAGTGTGTACCCTGGGGTTTCTACCTAGGGTTTGGGAAGTGAGATTGGTGTGCCACGAGTGTCGTGAGTCCACCAAATTTTAGAGAAAGATCCATCAGCCTCTCAAGCAACCGTGCAAATGATCCAGAGCATCCGAGGAGTCGGCACACATTGATCGAAAGAGTTCGATCAACATCTGCCATCAAAAGGGTGAAATCACGAACTAGCATTCGTGAGGAGCTGATCAGACGGGAGCTTCGTGTGGATGATCCACAGAGGCCAGACATTTGTGTGGCTGCAACATGATAATCAGAGCCCCCCGACGGTGATCAGATTACGGTGATCGACTACCCGCAAAAGGTGATGTGTTCTGAACACAGTACTATAAAAGGTTTACTGATTCAAATTTGAATTTCAAATTTAAATGCATGCTGTTGTATCATATTTAGATCCTAGTGTAGGGTTAATTAGTATTAATTAATGAGATTAATTAATAATTCTACTATAAAATAGTAATTTTGAAAAAGTTTTAAAATTATCATTTTGCCCCTGCACAAAATTTTCGCTACATCCTCCACCCTCACCTTCCATATGGTGAAACTCTCTTTCCCATCAAAATTTTCAAACCCTAACTTCACTCCACTGCCCTCCATGATCAACTCCGATTAACAAACAGGAAACCAGATGGATCTAAAAAATACCTGATATAGGGATGGTGGACAGCACCACCCAGATCACTTCCTTTCTCACGAAGTCTGGAGAAAAATCTTAGATTTGAAACTTTGCTGCTAATCTCTACTGCTGATAATTTCTTGATCTTCTCTTCTTCCTCCTCTACACTCAATCGTGCTCTGATACCAATTGTTAAGAATCTGGTACCTTTCTGATACCAACGACAGATCGATATCTTGCACGGATGTGGGTGTTAAACCAGCAATCTAGAGAAGAAAAAATAAAGATACGTAGAAGCCTGAATGGATGATGGATTCCCCTGGTGTGGAACCCTAGGTAGAGACTAGGAATGAGAGAGGGAGAAAGAGGGAGAGAAGGAGGCTAGGTTTTTTAGGAGAAAAAGCTCAATTGAATTCCATTCTTTTCCTTGGTATTATAAGATATGTATATATACCAAATATAATGGGTTTAATGATCCGAGCCCAAAAAACTCTCTAGACTAACCCAATGTACCCCATAGACTTTTTCCAATCCAAACCCTAAGTTAGTGACCTTAGGACCTCATAAACCAAGGTCCTATACTCTAGGATCAAAATCTGACCCCTGACCAAAATAGAAATCCTGTGCAACTTTAGCCCGCGAACTAGATCGGCTTAGCTGAAACTGAGTCGGCTCAGTATGTCACTTAGTCTTTTTATTCTTGGACTGAGTGGACTAAGTCTACTATTACCTATAGACTCTCAAAAGTGTACTCTCTACTATTCTCAGTTAGTCGGCTCAGCTGGGATTGAGCTGACCCACCCGAATTGAGTCGGCTCAGTCTGGCACTGAGTTGACCCGCTTTCTGTGCCATGCCAAAATTGTTGAGATGCCTCTCTCTGGTCTACCCTACAATTTGGTCGACCTATTCTCAGACTGAGTCGATCCAATACCTTAAAATTGCTCTTCCACCATAGTCTTCAGCTCTTCTATGGTATCTCGCTCCATCTTGTATCTTCAGATATCCAGAGCTCCAACTAAGCCCCTCAAAGTCTTCATCACTTGAACCTCAAGCCCGTAAAAAGCTATGCATGCCCTCCACCCTAGGACTAATCCTATCCTAGCCTCCTGGAACCAACACCCTGACTCCATCCGTGATCTTCAAAGGCTTGGGAGCATCACAAATCTGTACAATGAAAACTCTGACCGAAGCTGTGCATAGCCTATAATAGACTACGGAGCAACGCTAACAATAGGAATAGTCGAAGGAATCGATGCCTTAGGCTGTGCTATCTAGGCACAGTTGATGGGCTCTTTCTCCACCACATCAATAGGCTCAACATTCGCATTGCACTGAATCGCAATCCTTTCGGCATTCACGACATGCCGATTCTCACCCTGATCGATGCTCACACCATGCGAACACGATGGGACGACAATCCCCTTCCCCTCAATGAGCATCTAAAAAGGGGAAGAGACCTTATTCTCCCTCTAGCTCTTTCGAGGAAGACTCTACCTCAGGTTATTTCTAACATTCCGATGAATCCCAACGATGGCTGGATAACTATGACCATAAGCTGTAGGAGATTGACCGTCAGCTCAATCAACTTCAGCTTGATAACTAAGATTCTATCAACATCCTCAGCATTAACACTCATCCCTTATTCTCTCGCTGAATTATGAACAGGCCAATTTCTGTTTGATCTAAGATGCTACAACTGGAGCCATATGATGGCTCCACTGACTCGTTTGACCACCTTGAGAGCTATAAAGCTCTCATGCTACTTTAGGAGGCTTCTGATGTCCTTCTCTGCATTATTTTTCTAGTTACTCTTCAGAAAATTACTCGAGCCTAGCACTCTAAGCTTCAGCCAGGAAGCATCCATTCTTTCGAATAGTTTGAACAACTCTTCATGACCTACTTGAACACCAGCAAAAAAATGCCACAAAGATCTGACAATCTCTTCTCCATCAAGTAGCAGGATAGAGAACCATTGAGAGAATACATGGCGCATTTCAACACTGCCACATTGGAGGTCCATGACCTCAATGAGTCCACGACCATCTCGATCATGAAGAGAGGGTTATGCAGTTCTAGGTTCACCTATTCTTTGGACAAAACGCTCCTCCAAACATATGCTGAATTACTCAAGCATGCACAGAATTATATTCGTATTAAGGAAGGTGCTTCTGATCGATGCCAATATGAAGGCAAAGGTCGAAAGAGGATGAAGAAAGATGGAACCTCAGTAGGATCTAGTAAAATCTGGACCGATAGAGAGGCTCCATCTCACCGACAGAGTCCAAATCCGAAGAGCTTTGGGTACAGATATGACTTTTACACTCTCCTTTCTACTCATTGTGTGCAGATACTTATGGAGATACAAAGGAAAAGTTATCTTCACCGTCCTCCACTAATGAAGAAATCACCGACGTCTTACAATCAGAAAAGGTATTGCCATTTTCACCACAACCGCAATCATGACATCGAACAGTGCATCCAATTGAAGGACAAGATAGAAGCCTTAATTCAGTGGGGTTATCTCAAAAAGTACTTACAAGATCGTCCTACACAACTACCTGTCAATCCCCAACCTCACCACATCTCGAGGAAGAAATTCATGTTCAACTGATGACGAGCGTGATCAACATGATTTCTGGAAGACCAACGTCAGGGGGGGCAGAATATTTTGAGAACTCATCAAAACATCAGCGAGGAGATAATACCATTATTTTCTCTGATGAAGATCTTCGAGGAGTTTAAATTTCTCATGATGATGCTGTTGTCATTTTCATGACAATAGCCAATTATGATGTAAAACAATGTTTAGTGGATAATAAAAGTTCTGCTGACATATTATTCTACGATGCTTTTTTCAAATGAGAATATCGACTGACCAACTAAAGCCTGTTAATATGCTTTTAGTTAGATTTATAGGTGACTCGATAAAAGTAGAAGGAGAAATAGTGTTAGATATGTGCCCTATAAGTCAATTGTTGGCTGACACATTTTGTAATTTCAGAATTTAACTTGTACTTGTAATATTTTTATTATGAATAAAGGATTTTTTCATTTCAATCATATTTTTGTATCCATGATTTATCCTAAAAATTAGCAAAGATGATTTTTGTATATTCTCAAGGTGTTAAGAATTTGAGACATACATTAATTAGTGATTAATTTCTAAATACCCCCGATCAAAGGATCATCATGGAGGATAGTGATCAATCCATTCGAGATCAATGTACGATTCATCTCCTTTGTAGACAGATAAGTCTCGAATCTACAGTGTAGGGACATTGAGATGAGGGTATGGGTGATTGTTAGAGAATAACTTACACTAAGCATGATTAATATGAGAAACTATTTGGATGTCTACTTACTCATCAGTGATCTTTTTGATGCTGCAGTGGTGTGAGTGGTCCTTTGACCTGTGGTGTCATCGGCTATTCACAATGAGGCTACTGAGTTTGACTGCATATTTTCTTGCTTCCTAGCCATTCGGATCTTTGCTATGTATATTGACTATAGTAGGTTCAGATTCGCTGTTAGAAGTAGGATGCACCTAGATAGAATCTATCGATCTTAGTAGAACAGGAGAAGTCCTATGCGATTTGTGAGATTGAGTTCAGAAAGTTTTGGCCAAAGCAAGTATGAATCTTCAAAAAAAGTTTTCATAGGATTCACAAATGAACTCGAGTTAAGCCAATCTTGCACATGATTGACGATGGAGTCTGATCAGTTCTCCATGACCTCCGTCAAGTCGGAACTCACGATAGAAAGATTGAATCATACGATAATTGTATCAAAATTTTATACTTTCATTCTAGTAGATTATCACTACATACAGCTAGGTATCATTGGTAGATTGTGGGACTCATCAGATATCATTTTGATGATCAATGACCCTCAAAGGGTAGAGTTGGAATTGTTTTAGTCCATTGAAAAGAGTTTTAATGATATTCTGATAGAGATTATAATATATTTCACTACCAGATAGAATAAAACCAATGGGGTCACATATTAAGAGATTTAATCTTGAATTTATCAATTGAACTTGTGAAGTTCTAATTGAATTAGAATTTATTGAAATCCTATTGGGTTTAAGAGAACCATGCTAGCACATGATTAAATTCAATTCTTCTTTAAACTTCGATTGGATTAAGTTCATAGCCTTGAACTTAACCTAAATCTATTTGGATTTAGCTGGGCACCTAATTATGAGCCTAAGAGGATTAGATCATGTCAATGAGTTAGCAATCAAATTTTTTCTTTTTCTTTCTTGAAATTTTCTTTTGAAGCAAAGAATTGATGGAAAGAAGAGATGGCACCATCCTCCCTTTTTGGATGGTCTAAGGGGTGCTAACCCCTTGAAATGGTATGAGGAAGAGAGAGGGGCCTGCCCCCTCTTCTTGATTTGGTGTGAAATTAAGGAGAGAGAGAGAGGGGCCACGCCCCCCTTTCTTGCATGAAAACCCTAGAAGGAGTGCCAAGTGAAAGAATAGTGCCCTACAAGCCAATCGCATGGGGATGCGAAGAGACTTTTCTTTATTTTCTTCCTACTCATTTACATGATATTACTTATTTTTAATTATGAGGTATTATATTTTATCATGTGCTGCATCATATTTTATGATTATGATAAACTCCATAGATTAGGACAATAATTTTAGGCCCATGATGAGATCATACCAGTGAGATCTAAAATCTTGATAGTTCCAATCTAAAATATTTTTAGTTGTTGGATCATCGAGTCAGAGATCGATGACTCCGATAAGACTGGTCCATCCTATGTATGCTCGATGGAAAGGATGGTTGATCTCGCAACCACTTGTGTGGTGATACTAATACAAGGATGTGGTGCTCATTAGAGAATGAGTTTACTGAATTGACACATAAAAGAATATCTGATGGAGCCTTACAGTATGTCAATAGATAGTTCTTCAGTGGGAATGGTGCATGTGATCCTTTGATCAAGATCACCATGGTACCTTGTGTACATAGACCCTTACTTTGGTTTATTCCCTAACACATCACTTTGAGATGTGTGTGGGATATTCTGAGTATGGTGAAGTATGCATAGAGGTTGTGAGTGGTCAATAAAGAATCGGTCACTCCTTGGAGGAGGAGAGAACATCCTATGTAATATCATAGGATGATGACTTTGAGAGTCTCTAGCCAGAGCAGGGATGAACAGTAAAAAAAATTTTTACTAGTTCATCAACTGAGTCATCATCATTAGATCGAGATACATATGGATAGATACTTGGGTTTGACATATTTTCATACCCATGGCCTTTTCGAGATATTGCATGATCGAAGGATTGAATTGCACAGTAACTCACCACGGAAGGATAATTTTGATATTTTTATCAAATTTTAAATCTTTTGGATAGTCATGACACATTGCTGGATGCAATCTTGACTTGTAGATTCATCAGAATTAAAAGAGTTTAATTCAAGAATCAATTAGGCAGAGTCCTAGTTGATTGGGACTCTTGAGCTGACCTAATCCAATCAGATTAGAATTACGTCGAGAGTTTGGATCTACTACTGGCTAGATCTGGAACCCAATGGATCACATACAATAGAGATTTGATCTTGATCCAATCAATTTGAATTTATTATAAATTAAATGGGTTTGAACCTTGACCTTATTGCCCTGACCTAATGTGATTGAGTTTGAGTCTATTTTTAAATAGGTGGCTTATCTGATTTTCAATGGAAGAGTTTCATTTAAATCCATCATGTCCACATCAAAACCACATGAGAGAAATAAACAGGCATCATATTTATTTTGGAAATTAAGGAGAGGAGTCCTTCTCCTTTACCTATCTTAATTTTTTTACATGATCCACATGTCCCTTAATTTTGTGCACCATGTGATGATGCCTTGGGATAATGTGGATGTGGAAGAAGAGGTGGAGTCCTTCTCTTGGAAGGAACTCCATGCCAAATTATTTTGGGACGTCATATTTATTTGGGCATTAGAATTGGAAGAGTCCAATTCAATTAAAACTCTTAATTCCTTCCATATTCTTCATGTGTTTATTAATTCCTCGTGACATCAGATGTCTCTTGGGATTATGAGCATAGAAGAAGAAGGAGAGTCTTTTTGAAAGGAGTTTGAATGCCAAATATTATGGGATGTCACTTTTATGCATTGGATAAGATAGAGTCTTAAGAGTTAAGGACTCTTAATTATTTCACGCGTTCTCCCTTTTCACATGCCATATTACGATGTTCAAATTTTTTTTGACAAAGGAAGAGTCCTTCTATAGGTAAAACATTTCATTTTCAATGCCTTAACCCATGGAATTACAAGCAAAAAATTAATATGGAGCGTGTAAGGGAGTTGGGATGCCAAGAGTTGGTGCCCCTTGATGTCTTGTGTGGTGCCCCTTCATCCTTTATTTAAGGGGTGCCCCATATGGCATAAAATTTATCTAAAAATGGTTTTGGATGTGAAATTAGGTGAGGAAGAGGTGAAAAAAATTTGAAGTGAAAATAAAAAGTAAAAGAGAAAAAAAATAGAAAGAAAGAGAGGAAGAAAAAAGGAAAGTATGAGATACTTATCCTAAAAATCAGATTGTTCATGTGTTGAACATAAAATCTGATTTGAGTGTGGTGAGATCTTTTGAAAATAGGTTCTTAGAGAAGTCTTAGTGGAGGTCATGAAGGCATACAAGTGTTGGTGCAACCTGTTCTTGCGAAGGACAATCGGCAGTGTACTTACGAAGAATGCTGCAGCACCATGTCAAGTTGGGAAGGACCCCGATCAATCTTGTGTGGATCACCGTTGGAGGGCTTCTACTTTGGAGTTTTATGAAGATCTCAAAATTATTTGTTCATGATCTTCATGGTGGTATATGACTTCTGATCTTCCCCTCATATGCATATTTTTTGTGGTTTGATTGTAATCATCAATGGGTTTCTAGGATTTTGAGTTTCGATGGTTGAGTTTAATTATTAAACTTTATTTTTTAATTATTAAATATATATTAAAAATTTTTAAAATCTATATTTTACTACATCATCAGAATCTCACAGTAGTATTAGAGCCATCCTTGATTGATTCAGTCAAATTTCATATTATTCTTGTGATATGGATTAGATCCAGTTAGAACTATGTCAAAATCAATTTTTCTGATTGATATTTTATTGATGTTTATGATGTATTTTTGCAAATGTTAAATGTTATCAATCCATAATCAAATTTTGGATATGTAAATTTCATGATCTTTAGACTTGTCAGACAAGTTTAGTTTAGATCCTATGATCTATTTTTCGATGGAATTGAAATCCTATGCATGTAATGCGCGGGGGTCTTGGAACGCTACATATGGATGTACATTGCTAAGACTTAAGGTTTTTGCACTTAATGTATTTACCTAAGAAGGGCTGACCACCATGTTATTGGGCACTCACCATTGTGGGTCAAGCATCTTGGTTGATACCTGAGATATGTATGGGGCTGAAAAATTTTGGTCATGGAATAGATGCATTAGACATGTATTAGGATTTTTATCGATGAGTTGGTTTAACTATAATTCATTATTCTAATGTGATTAGAATTAATGATTATAGATTAAATCAAAATCATGGTTCTAATTTGATGAGAAGTCATGTTTAATTTTGGTTAATCAAATTTGTCATTTACCTAATTTGATTAGGGTTTGAGTTATGAGTGACCGAATCTAAGTTAACCTAATTGAATTAGGTTTAACCTAAGAATTGATCATCTCAACTTAAATGAATGACAAATGATTAACTTAAAGTTAAATTTAGGTCAAGTGTTGAATCCAAATCAAAAATCCTTAATGGGTCCTATGCTCATAATTTTGAACATCATAATTGACATGTGTTTGAATGATATCGCAATTGAAATAAGATGAGTTGTTTATTATAATATTTTATAATTATTATGAAATATTATATTGATTTATTATGGACTATGGAACATCCATGTGATGAATATATGCATGAATGCTTATCTACTAGTTAATTATATTAATGTATTTGCAAGAGTTGCAATAAGGGCTGGATGTCCCTGATGCATTATATTATCAGTTGAACCTCTCCTTTCTATATTTTCAACTGTTGATTAAGATTTTTATATAATGATGTAAAATTATAAAAAAAAAATTATTTAAAAATAGTTAGAAATTATTTTTTTCTATTTTCAAATAAAAGATCAAGCATTCATAGTAGTCTTCATAGTGACGAAGACTGAACTATCAGATTTTTGAGAGCAAAGGTGCATTAAGATTGACCATAAGATGGTTCAATCTATGATGCACCTAGGATTAGACCTAAAGATCATCCTGTGATTCGGATGATTTTTTTAAAAGTCTATAATTATTCATCTTCCTTTAAAATGTGCTCTTACATGCTAGTAGCTAAAGAATTTTCAATTGCATATAATGGATATATATGTTAGGATGTGCATGAGACCTAAGTTTCTCATTTAAATTATATTAAGTCATGATGGTGAAGTGTTAAGAATACTACCCATGCCTTCCTTCATACTAAGTCACTATTATGTCAAGAACCATAGTAGGCTTGTTGTGCTATCCACAAAACTTACTGTGGAGACTGACTTAATACTATCTTGGTGCATAATGAAGCTAACTATACTTAGCTCATACTAGGTCAATAGAGTATATCAAAAACTATAGTGAGTTTGTTGTGCTATCCATAAGGCTTGTTATGGTGATTGGTATGATATTGACTTAGTGATGCTTATGGCATATTCTAGTAGTGCTGCCTCGTTGTGCTATCCACAAAGATAGTATTATCTAGATATGATCATATAGGATTGAAAAGTATGACTTAACTAAAATACTATAATTTATTATGCTATCTATAAGACTATAAATATTTTAGAGGCAAAAATTTTATTGAGAGTTGCATGAGATGTAATTAGTAAAGAATTACTTACCCTTAAACTCATAGGAGCTTGTTATGCTATCCACAAGATTTTTTTTGAGGAATTGAGGTCTCAACCCCACTAAGAAACTTCATGATAAGATTTTTTGATTTTATATTTGAGGGCTATACAATTTGTTAAAATAGTCGGAGACACAATTAGATAAAAATCCTCATCTAACTTGTGCATGTCATCATGAGTTGTCCTATTATATTCAACTATACAAATTTGCATCTTTACTATCATTGCTTAGGATATTCTTTAAAATTGACCAAACTTAAAGGAATGCTTGAGGAAACGAAGATGAAAAAAGTCTCCACTATAGGTATCTAATATTATTGCAGCATTGAGGAGCAATTAAAATACAAAAATTATCTTGCAAGCATGAAGCAATAGTAAGATACAAAAGTTGTATCTGCTAATAGTTTGTATGTGATACAAACTAATAATTTATTGAGTATTTCAACTTTAAAATTTTTAGGTATGTGATATCTTATATAGGTTTCATTTATGCAAAGTGTTTGCTGGACCTATTAAGCTGAAGTGAGATGACTACTTGCTTTTGGCACTAATGGATAGTCCATTGATACTAAGTATATAGAAGCCTACTTATTTAGAAACTAGTAGACCATTGTTTATCAGAAATATTGTTTCAATCTCTATGTTATTGTAATATAGATTTGAAATTAATGTTAAGAGTAAAAGTTACTCTCCTTCTGATAAATTTTATTGTTATGGTCTTATGTTTCTGTCACTCAATGATGTTGTTCTTCATATTGATAAGAACAAAAAATAAATATGTGATGGTCATATATCTCAGGGCAAGTAAGGTATTAGGTCTTGAGCATATGGATGTTCGAAGACCAATAATATCTCGATCCAGAGATAGACACTTCATATGTGATATGATGTATTTTTTAAAATACTTCACCAATATTATTATCTTACTCTAGGGATATGTCTTAGAAATTACTGTATAAATTAGATGCTATAAAAATCTGTTACGAGCACTCCATATGAGATATGAAAAAAGAAGAGGCATGTTACCCGCTTATGTGAAAAGTGTTGATGTATATAAGTTTGTGCTAGAACAGGTATTTATAAGTATATAGGTTATCCTAAAAGAATAGTATGTGATATTATTTCTACCACCCTACTTGACAAAAAGGTATTTTGTCAGTAGATATGCCACCTTTTAGGAAATTTTTTTTTTAAGAAAGGAGACAGTGGGAGGATAAATGAACTTGAAAAATTCAAGACCTATGAGCTATCCTATCATTACCTGTGGAGTGTTCACAAGTTGATTCTCGACCAGATATGCCCAGTGATGAGATACGACCATGATACACACCTCCTCACTGAAAGATCAATCTGAGTGTGTAATGTACCGCTCAAAATATGGGTTTGTCATTGTGAATAGCAGTACACTATACATCATTGTGAATAATATTTTACTTGACCCATTCAGAGGTTGTCATGAGTAGAGACTCTGATAGTTGGTTTGAAATCTTGATATCCGAAAGGAACTCCTTGTAAATCAACCAAGTGTAGACTATGGTTGAAGCACCTATGGGTATGACCCAACAAGTTGCCAACAGGGATGGCAATTTGAATTTTTGCTATTGCCATACACCATCTAGAGAGTTAGTCTCTAGTGGGAGGGCAAATGCATTTATGAATTCAGACAGGTATTGAGGAGATGGTACCTCTATTTTTGATGAGATAGTCAAAATATTTGACTTTATCAAATATAAATAAATCATGTGTGTGTGCAAGAAGATAAGTGGGAGTCCCACTAACTTCTTGGTTTTGTATGTAGGTGACATACAGCTTATTGGGAAGGTAGTTTCGATATTGCACTCGGTCAATGGCTTGCTTATCATAGAAGTTTTCATGGAAGTGACTTGTGTTAAGCATCCAATATACTTGGCATCTATCGGGATAGATGTAAGTGGATGCATAGCTTGTCCCAGTCAAGGTATATGAAATTTATGTTGAAAGGGTTCAACATGAATGGATGTAAAAGAGTTTACTTACCCATATATTCAATGTACCAAGCATTATGTGATTTATGCCTTGTGTATAATCATCGATTTCAGGCAAATCCATGATAGGATCTTATGAAAACTGTAAAAAGCATTCTCAAAGTACTTGAGAAGTACTAGAGGAGCAGTGAATTGGAAGAATTTCAAGCAGCAAACTGTGTTTGACTCAGTTAATTATTGTTAGTAAAGATTGCTAAGAAAAATTACCTGATGAAGGGTTCATCATTAAGTTGGGTGTCGTCTCACCGAGTACCCATGCACATCCTAGGCACTTTCACCTCATTCATGATATGATCATAAAATGAGTTAATATTAAAGAACAGTATAAAAGGACCAGTTCACTAAGATTTACACAGCAACAGTGTAATCGTCACCCTGATTGCATGGACATCAGGTATAGGGGCGATTGGCTTTAGTGCAAGTGGGAGATTGAAAAAATAGTACCCTACAAGTCAATCACATGGGGATGCAAAAAAATTTTTCTTTATTTTCTTCCTACTTATTTGTATGATATTACTTATTTTTAATTATGAAGTATTATGTTTTATCATTTACTATATCATATTTTATGATTATGATAAATTTCATAGATTAGGATAATGATTTTAGGGCCATAATGAGATCATGTCAGTGAGACCTAAAATCTTGATAGTCCTAATCTAAAATATTCTCAGTCGTTGAATCATCGAGTTAGGGATCAATGACTCTGATAAGACTGGTACATCCTATGTATGCTTGACGAAAAGGGTAGTTGATCTCACAACCACTTATATGGTGACACTAATACAAAGATGTAAATGCTCATTAGAGAATGAGTTCACTGAACTAACCCACAAAAGAACATCTGATGGAGCCTTATAGTATGTCAACAGATGGTTCTTCAGTGGGAGTGGTGCATATGATCTTTTGACCTGAGATCACCATGGTACCTTATGTACATAGATCCTTACTTTGGTTTATTTCCTAACACACCATTTTGAGATGTGTGTGAGATATTCTGGGTATGATGAAGTGTGCATAGAGGTTGTGAGTGGTCAATAAGAAATCGATCACTCCTTGTAGGAAGAGAGAACATTCTATGTGATCTTATAGGATGATGACTCTGAGAATCTCTGGCCAGAGCAGGGATGAACAGTAGAAAAAATTTCTACTGGTTAATCAATAGAGTCATTATCATTGGATCGAGATACATATGGTTAGATATTTGAGTTTGACATATTTTCATACCCATGGTCTTTTCGGGATATTGTATGATCGAAGGATTGAATTGTACGATAACTCACCACAGAAGGATAATTTTGATATTTTCATCAAATTTAAATCTTTCAGATAGTTATGACACATTGCTAGACGTCAATTTTGACTTGTAGATTCATCAAAATTAAAAAAATTTAATTCAAGAATCAATTAGGAAGAGTCCTAGTTGATTGGGACTCTCGAGCTGACTTAATCCAATCATATTAGGGTTACGTCGAGAGTTTGGATCCATTGCTGGTTAGATTTGAAATCCAATGGGTCACACACAAAAATAATTTGATCTTGGTCCAATCAATTTGAATTTATTATAAATTCAATAGGTTAATTGAATTGCTAGCACATGAATTAACCCAAATTTTCAATTGGGTTCAGTGCAAAGGTGTTTGTGCTAATCTAGACTTGTTGTCTTGACCTAATGTGATTGGATTTGAACCTATTTTTAAATAGATGGCTTATCTGATTTTTAATGGAAGAGTTCCATTTAAATCCATCATCTCCATGTCAAAACCACATGAGAAAAATAAATAGGTGTCATTTTTATTTTGGAAGTTAAAGAGAAGAGTCCTTCTCCTTTACTTATCTTAATTTTCTTACATGATCCACATGTCCCTTAATTTTGTGCACCATGTGATGATGCCTTGGAATAATGTAGATGTGGAAGAAGAGGTGGAGTCCTTCTCTTAGAAGGAACTCCATGCCAAATTATTTTGGGATGCCATATTTATTTGGGCATTGGAATTGGAAGAGTCCAAGTCAATTAAAACTCTTAATTTCTTTCATATTCTTCATGCATTTATTAATTCCTCATGATATCAGATGTCTCTTGGGATTATGGGTATAGAAAAGGAAGAAGAGTCCTTCTTCTGGAAGGAGTTTGAATGCCAAATATTATGGGATGCCACTTTTATGCATTGGATAAGATAGAGTCTTAAGAGTTAAGGACTCTCAATTATTTCACGCGTTCTCCCTTTCCACGTACCATATTATGGTGTTCAGATTTTTTTTGGTAGAGGAAGGATCCTTCTATAGGTAAAACACTTCATTTTCCATGCCTTAACCCATGGGATTACATGCAAAAAATTAATATAAAGTGTGTAAGGGAGTTGGGATGCCAAGAGTTGGCGTCCCTTAATGTCTTGTGTGGAACCCCTTCATCCTTTATTTAAGGAGCATCCCATATGACATAAAATTCATCCAAAAATACTTTTAGACATGAGATTAGGTGAGGAAGAGGTAAAAAAAATCTGAAGTGAAAATAGAAAGAAAAAAAAAATAGAAAGGAAGAGAGGAAGAAAAAAAGAAAGTATGAGATACTTGTCCTAAAAATTAGATTGTTTATGTGTTGAACATAAAATCTGATTTGTGTGTGGTGAGATCTTTTAGAAAAAAATTTTTAGAGAGATCTTAGTGGAGGTTATGAAGGCATACAAGTGTTGATGCAATCTGTTCTTGCGAAGGACAATCGGCAGCGCACTTACGAAGAAGACTACAGCACCATGTCGAGTTGGGAAGGATCCTGATCAATCCTGTGTGGATCACTGTTGGAGGGCTTCTATTTTGGAGTTTCATGGAGATCTCAAAATCATCAGATTATAATTTTTATGGTGGTATATGACTTCTGATCTTCTACTCATGTGCATATTTTTTATGCTTTGATTGTAATCATCAAGGGGTTCCTAGGATTTTGAGTTTCGATGGTTGAGTTTAATTATTAAACTTTATTTTTTAATTATTGAATGTATGTTAAAAATTTTTAAAATCTATATTCCACTGCATCACCGAAACCCAACATCAAGGGTTGGCGCCCCAACTACCTGCCTTTCTTGATGAGGGGCGCTCACTCAGTCTGTCTATTTTGACTGGGGTGCCTCATCTACTTGCCAAAAAAGATTAAGATCCTATCAATTAAGTTTGATTTAATAAAAAATAATTAAATTAAAAATATAGAATTCTTTATAAGATAAGGACTAACCTTTTTAGGTTGATTGGTTCTTGATTTGGAATCAAGAGAGGGTTTATATAAAGAAATAGTCTCTTAGAATTTCAATTAATTGAATTTTGAGAAATCAAAACTTCTCCTCTCTCCTCTCCATGCCACACCCTCTCTTCCTCTTCTCTTTCCCATGCCCAAGGGTTGGGCGTCCATCATTCACATGCCTGAGTTGAGAAGGATCTCTTCTACAGCAAAGAACGAGAAGAAGAAGCTGCAGTTTAAGGGTTGCAATACAGTCAAGATCAATTGCTGATCAAGGTTCAAAGAAGCAAAGATCCTATTTAGAGAAGAAGGATCTACTATGAGAAGAAGAATTCAAGATTGATCTCGGTGGATACCTATAGAGGTCGGACACATGTGTGGCTCAGGGACCTTCGGATATAAGATTATCGATAGCGATGAATTTCAACCTGCATAAAAGTATTGAGAGTTAATCTCATCTTTATTTTTATTTTTAGATTATATGCACGTATTTATCCCTGGGCTCAGATAGGATTAGATATAATCTAATGCCTGTGGGGTTAAGGGGTTTAACCCAGTTCTTTTTCGCTATTATTTAAAAATTTTTGAAACCTATACATGCATCCTACCTGATTTTCTAATAGTGGTATCAGAGCCACTAATTTTTAAAAATATATATAATCTAATTTTTATCTTAGATCTAAAAGTTTTGTTGATTTAAAATTGATCTTGTGCGGATATAAGGTTATCCTAGTATAGGATTTATCCTCTATATTAAAAAAGTTGTCCTTGCACAAGATTAATCGATTTTTTAAAAATTATTTTTAAAATGATTAAATCAATTTTTTAGATCTAAAAATTGATGTATATGATATGTTTTATTTTATATTTAGATTTAAAATTAGAATGATTAAATATTTACATCGAACTAATATAAGGTTGTCCTAATATAGGGTTTACCCCCTATATTAAAAAGATTATCCTAATTTGATGCGAACTAATTTTTTGAAAAATATTTTTAAAATATTTTAATTATTATTTTAGATCTGATTATTTATATATTTGATATATATATTTTTAATTTTAGATATAAAATTTAATGTATATGTGATATATGTTTATAGTTTAGATCTAAAACTGCATATATGTGATATATAATATTAGGTTTAGATCTGAAACTGTTTCAAAATCATAAGCCACTAATGCATACAATGAAATATAATCTAAAAATTATTTTTAGAATCTAAAAATTATGTTATTGTATATGGGTATGGGTTAAACAAATTAGGTCTAGTGATCAAACTACAATTAAGATCAAATTGATTAGATCAGGCTAGAACACATTATTGATTTTGAGCAGTTGATTGAACCTAATCAATGGTTGATTAGGATTAGGTTAAAGGGGCTCAAAGTCGAGTTTAGTTGTAGTTGATCACATCGATTCATATTTTTATGTGAGTTGATTGACTCAAGATAATATTTGACTCAGTGATTCGGACCCATTTCAATAGGTTAACTTGATTGATTCTAATCAACCAATTTGGTATCTAAAGTAAGTATTTAGATGGTGGTTATTTAATTAGTTCTATTGCCTAACCTAGCTAATTTTAATTGGTGTCTAAAAAAAGTAATGGGGGGACCCCCACTCATCTTAACCTACCTGACCATTTTGGGAGATTCAGTTTTGCACTAGGTTGTTGGTTGACTCAAGTTTACCCATACCGACTAGGCTGGTTATATATGTGAATGTGTTGATCAGAATTTGATCAGTCGGATGTCAGATCTGTTGATTTAGAAGAGACTTAAATTTAAATCTTCTCACTAAATATTAAGTCTAGAGGTCTTCCATCATTGTAGAGAGCAAGTGCCTTCCTAGTGTTGATCATTCTCGACTGGTTACAGTGGTTCGGTTGCATCAAAAAGGTACAATCACTCTATTGATATTTGATGCCCAGGATAGAGATGGGGTTGGGCTCAATAACTATTAGGTGAGGATCCTAATGATGGCTTTATGCTCGTTGGTTAATAATGGATCTGATTTAACTAAGAAATGTGCAAATAACTGTTAGGTGAGGCTACATGACTTAGAGATCAAGCCCACTGCACCTTGCTTAGAGAAGCAATAAATAAGATGTTGTCCACTTATTGGTTTATGCTCACCAATAATGGTTAGATGACGGTGTATAGATTAATGAAACCGCAATACCCACTTGAAATTGATCGTATATAGATTTTCATTTCTCCATCCGAGGAGTGTGGAAGATTTGAGAAAATAGTGAAAGCCTTATTTATTTTTTAAAGTCTCTAGAATAAATATTTTATAAGTATAAATATTTAATTAAAAATTATTCTCTCTGCAGATAATCATGTCGAGTGTAAATTTGTTAGCTCGTATCTTTGATACCAATAGGTTGATCGATACAAACTACAAAGACTGGCTTCAAAATTTAAGAATCATTCTTAGTTTCTAGAAATCTATCCATGTCCTTGACCAGGATGTGCCTGTGTTACCAGCTCGTCCATCTCCTAATCAATGAGCCATACTAAAGAAGTGGATGGATGAGGATAACAAGATAAAATATTATATTTTAGCATCCATGTCCAATGATCTTTAGCGACAGTATGAAAACATGAGGACTGCCAAGGAGATGCTAACTTACCTGTAAGAGTTATACGGTGAGCAGAATCGCACAGCTCGCATTGAGGTCTCTCAGAGACTATTCAAAGCAAAAATGCATAATGGACAGTCCATCAATGATCATTGTTTGATAATGATCAAGGATATCGAAGAGCTTCAGAAGCTCGAAATGAATATGGATAAGAAATTGCAGGTGGATTTGATCCTCCAATCTCTTCTTGATTCGTATGGGTAGTTCATCATGAACTATCATATGAATAAAATTGATAGTACTTTATCTAAACTACTTAACATACTGATAACAGTAGAGGGCATCTTGAAAAGTTCAAGAGGTACAGTTTTGACTATGGAGCAGACTTTCTCTAAGAGAAAGTCTTTTTTCAAGAAGAAGAAGAAGCCTGCAAAGAAGCAAAAGAATGAGGCCAAGCCTAAAAAGTAGGTTTTGAAGAAGGCTAATGACAAAGAAAAATCTTTCCATTGCAACATCGAAGGCCACTGAAGAAGGAACTATCCGATCCACCTAGTGACCGTCAAGAGCAGAAAGAAGGATGGGCCTTCTAAAGGTATGTCTGATATACTTATTATTAAAACTAATTTAACAGTTTTCTCTTCTTCTAGTTGGATTCTTGATTCTAGTTTAAATGTTCATTTGTGCACTTCTATGCAGGATCTTGAAGAAATGAAAAGGCTGAAAAAAGGTGAGATCACTTTTTGGATCAGCAATGGAGTAAGGATTGCTGTTGTGGCCGTCGAAACCTACCCTCTATAATTATCATTAGAAATTAGTTTAATTTTGAAAGACTGCTATTATGTACCTATAGTCAGTAGAAATTTAATTTTCTTATCTGTGTTGATATAGGATAATTATAATTTTTATTTTAATAAAGATATGTTCGATTTATTTTGAAAATAAAGTTGTTACATGTGCTTTCTTGATTGACAGTCTTTATCATTTGCGTATGGATGCGAGTGTCAATATTAACAAGCAAACTATGAATGCCATAAGGTCTAAGAGACTTAAAGATAGGATTAGTCAAAAGTATCTGTGGTACTTTAGGCTAGGCCATATAGAAGAGAACAGACTCAACAAACTGAAGAAAGATGGTCTTCTCAAACCATTGACTTTCGAGTCTTATTCAGTTTGTGAATCGTGCCTTCAAGAAAAAATGGCTAAGCTGTCCTTTGTGGGACAAGGGGAAAAGGCCACTACGATATTAGCCCTGATATACACTGATATGTATGGTCCATTCGATGTACAAGCTAGGGGTGGCTATGTCTACTTCATAACTTTTACTAATAATTATTCATGATATGAATTTGTGTATTTGATGCACCATAAGTCTGAAGCCTTTAAAAAGTTCATAGAGTTCATACATGAAGTAGAAAAATAGACAAAAAAATTTATAAAGATTCTTCGATCAGATCAAGAAGCAAAATACTTTAGTGAAAAATTTCAGGTCTATCTCAAGGATAATAGCATAGTCTCACAGTAGATACCTCTAGAGATACCTCAGCTCAATGGGATATCCAAAAGGAAGAATCAGATCCTATTAGATATGGTCTAATCGATGATGAGCTTCACATACCTTCCTATCTTTCTTTGAGGATATGCATTATTTTTTGCAATTCATCTTTTGAATTGGGTTCCCTCTAAATCTATTCCTACCACACCATATAAGTTATAGCATGGTAAGAAACCAACTCTTAGGTACCTTAAGATTTGGGAACGTCTGGCCCATGTCAAATGATAGCAAGCGGACAAGTTAGAGGCTAGGTCTTTTAGGACTCACTTCATAGGGTTCTTAAGAAAATCATGGGATACTATTTCTATCTTCCTATGGATCACAATGTGATTGTGAGCCATCATGCCATCTTCTTAAGAAAAAAATTATCCAAGATAGAGGCAGTGGGAAGAAGATTGAGCTCGAAGAGAAAGTCTCTGAAGAGCATCGAGTCCAAAAATTTGAATCCAGTAGTGAGCCAATAGATGTGGTATCTCTTCTACCTCGTAGATCAAGTAGGATCTCCCATCCTCCTAAAAGGTACTTAGATATTCTTACAGAGAATTTAGAAGAAATATTTCTTATGGAAGATAGGGATATTAGAAATGATCTCAAGACCTACGATGAGGTAATCTTAGAAGAAATATTTCTTATGGAAGTAATGAAGTCAGCAATCAACTCCATACATTCCAACCAGATTTGGCCCTTAATAGATTCATCTGAAGGTATTGTACCTATTGAGTGCAAATAAATTTATAAAAAAAAATTAGATTGGATGGTAAGGTAGAGACCTATAAGGCAAGACTAGTTGTGAAAAGTTACAGTCAACGCAAAGGTGTTGACTATAATAAAATTTTTTCATCTGTGGCCATGCTGAAATCCATCTGTACTCTGCTTGTGATTACAACTTTTCATGATTATAAAATTTGATAGATGGATATGAAAACTATTTTCCTAAATAGATATCTTGAGGAGATATCTATATGGAGTAGTCTTTAGATTTCACATTCAGTAATAGTGATCACATGGTCTGCAAGCTACAAAGATCCATATATGGACTCAAGCAAGCATCTCAGAGTTGAAATACTCACTTTAATAATGTGATCAAAATATTTAATTTTATCAAAAATGAGGAGGAGCTATTTATATACAAAAAAAATCAGTGGGAGCGCTATCATATTTCTCGTATAGTATGTCGATGACATCCTCCTAATTGAGAATGATATTTTCATGCTGACATCGATCAAAGTATAGTTGTCAAAAAAATTTATCATGAAAGATCTAGGAGAAGCTTCCTACATTCTTGATATAAAGGTCTATAAGGATAGATCTAAGAAAATGATAGGACTCTCACAGTGAATGTACGTAGAGGAGGTGTTGAAGAGATTCAGTATAAAAAACTCCAAGAGGAGACTTTTGCTCCTTAGACATGGCATTCATCTTTCCAAAAAGATGTGCCCTGACACACCTGAGGAGATTCAGCACATAAGCAAGATCCCTTATGCTTCGATAATAGGAAGTCTTATGTATGCCATGTTATGTACACGGCCTGATATAGCTCTTGCCATGAGTGTCACGAGTAGATATCAAGCGAATCCAGATGAAGAACACTGGATTGCTGTGAAAAATATCTTTAAGTACTTGAGAAGAACTAAAAATTTATTATTGATCTTTGATGGAGGATCCGAGCTAAAAGTTGAGGGATACATCGATTCAAATTTCTTGATTGATGTCGATGATAAAAAATCTACATTGAGATATATCTTCTTATATAATAGTGGTGCAGTTAGCTTGAAAAGTCTCAAGCAGTCGATCATTACAGATTCGACCATAAAAGTCAAGTACATCACCGCCTTTGAATCTGCTAAGGGGGCCTTTTGATTCAAAAAATTTATTATGGAGCTAGGTGTGATGCCATCAGATACTATTGCACTACACTGCGACAACAACGATGCCATAGCCCTCGCTAAGGAGCCTAGATCTCACCAGAAGTCAAAGCATATAGAGCGGTGGTTTTACATCATATGCGAATACCTTAAGAAGAAGTTCATCGAGGTGCAAAGAGTCGACTCTGCACACAACATGGCGGACCCGCTGACCAAGTCTCTCAGTCAGCAGAAGACTGAAGCTCACCTCGAGAAGATGGGTTTTAGGTATATGGTCAATTGGCTCTAGGTCAAGTGGGAATTTGTTAAATATGTGTCCTAGAAGTCAATTATTGACTGACATATTTTGTAATTTTAGAACTTAATCTTGTATTTATAATATTTTTATTATGAATAAAGAGCTTTTTCATTTCAATCATGTTTATATGTCCATGATTTATCCTATAAATTAACAAAGATGATTTTTGTATATTCTTAAGATGTTGAGAATTTGAGATATACATTAATTAGTGGTTAGTTTCTAAATACTTTCGATCAAAGAATCGTCATGGAGGACAGTGATCAATCTATTTAAAATCGATGCACGGTTCACCTTCCTTCTGGACAGATAAGTCTCAGGTTTGCAGTGTAAGGACAGTGGGGTGAGGATGCTGGTGGTTGTTAGAGAATAACTTACACTAAGCATGACCAATATGAGAAACTATTTGGATGTCTACTCACTCGTCAGTGATCTTTTCGATGCTGTAGTGATGTGAGTGGTCCTTTGACCTATGGTGTCATCGGCTATTCGTAGCGAGACTATTGAGTTTGACTGCACATTCCCTTAGTCTCTAGCCATTTGAGTCATTGCTGTGTATGTTGGCTATAGTATATTCAGGTTTGCTAATAGGATTAGGATGCACCTAGATAAAATCTATCGATTTTGGTAGAAAAAGAGAAGTTCTATACGATTTGTGAGATTGAGTTTAGAAAGTCTTTGGTCAAAGTAAGTATGAATACTAAAAAAGAATTTTCACAGGATTTACAAATGAACTGGAGTCGATCCAATCTTGTATATGACTGACGATGGGGTCTGATAAGTTCTCCATGACCTCCGTCAAGTCAGAACATACAATAGAAAGATTGAACATACGATAACTGCACCTAGGGGTTCACACTTTCATTCTACTAGATTGCCATTACATACTGCTAGATGTCACTAGTGGATTGTGAGAATCATCGAACGTTATCTTGATGATCGATGATCCTCGAAGAATAGAGTTAAAATTGTTCCAGTCTATCGAAAAGAGTTTCGATGATATTGTGATGGATATCACAATATATCTCACTACAAGATAGAATGGAACCTATGGGATCACACATTAAGAGATTTAATCTTGAATTTATCAATTGAGCTTGTAAAGTTTTAATTGGGTTAGGATTTATGAAAATTCTATTGGGTTTAAGAGAACCATGCTAGCACATGGTTAAGTCCAATTCTTCCTTGGACTTCGATTGGATCAAGTCCATAGCCTTGAACCTAACCTAAATCCATTTGAGTTTAGCTAGGCATCTAATTGTGAGCCCAAGAGAATTAGATCATGCAAATGAGTTAGCAATCTAATCTCCTCTTTTTCTTCCTTAAAATTTTCTTTTGAAGTGGAGAATTGATGGAAAGAAGAGATGGCGCCATCCTCCCTTTGTGGAAGGTCTAAGGGGTGCCAACCCCTTGGAATAGTATGAGGAAGAGACAGGGGCTCGCCCCCTCTTCTTGGTTTGGCATGGAAGGAGAGAGAAAAAAGCCACGCCCCCCTTTCTTACGTGAAAACCCTAGAAGGGGCGCCAAGGGTTGGCGCCCCAACTACCTGCCTCTCTTGATGAGAGGCGCTTACTCAATCTGTCTATTTTGACTGGGACATCCCATCTGCTTGTTAAAAGAGGTTAAGATCCTATCAATTAAGTCTGATTTTAATAAAAAATAATCAAATTTAAAAGGTAAAAATCTTTATGAGATAAGGACTAGTCTTTTTAGATTGATTGGCTCTTGATTTGGAATTAAGAGAGGATCTATATAAAGAGATAGTCTCTTAGAATTTCAATTAATTAAATTTTGAGAAATCAAAATTTTTCCTCTCTCCTCTCCATGCCTCACCCTCTCTCCCTCTTCTCTTTTCCATGCTCAAAGGTTGGGAGTTCATCATTCACATGCCTGAGTTGAGAAGGATCTCTTCTACAACAAGGAACAAAGAGAAGAAGCTGCAGTCCAAAGATTGAAATTGTAGTCAAGATCAATTGCTGATCAAGATTTTAAGAGGCAAAGATCCTACTTAGAGAAAAAAGATCTACCATGAGAAGAAGAATTCAAGATTGATCTCGATGAATACCTGTAGAGGTCGAACACGTATGCGACTCAAAGACCTTCGAATTTAAGATCATTGATAGTGGTGAATTTCAACCAGCATAAAAGTATTGAGATTTGATCTCATCTTTATTTTTATTTTCAGATTATATGCATGTCTTTATCCTGGAGCTCGGGTAGGATTAGATATAATCTAATGCATGTAGGGTTAAAGGGTTTAATCCAGTTCTGTTCTGCTGCTATTCAAAAATTTTTGAAACCTTTGCATGCATCCTATCTGATTTTCTAACAAATAGATCTTTCAACTGTCGGACAATGACCTCGATAATCCACCATACAGCTTAACTTCCTCATGGTTCATGTTCCATCAGCCTACAATGTGATATTAGGATGACCTAGATTAAATATGCTTCGGGCTATGGTTTCAACATATCATCTACTCATTTGATTTCTGATAAGAAAGGGATGGGAGAAATGTGAGGAGATCAATAATTGATCCGACAGTATTTTTTAACAATGATTAAAAGAAAGAAGCCTTTGGAAGCTCTTCCAATCGATGGGTTGGATCATAGAGAGAAAGAAAATCGTGGAGAACCTGTCGAGCAACTAATTTCGATCTCCTTGAGAGAAGAAGACCCAACAAAGATGATCCAAGTCAGATCTGCACTAAGTCAAGATCTTCGAAAGATGCTCAAGACTTTCTATGAGAAAATGCCAACATTTTTGCTTGATCAGCTTTCAACATGCCAGATATTTCTTTTGACGTGATTGTCCATAAGCTAAATATTGACTCCAAGTGCAAGCTAATACATTAGAAAAAGAAAAGTTTTGCTTCCGAAAAATAGAAGGCCATCGATGAAAAAGTCGATAAGTTGTTAGCCGCCAACTTCATTTGAGAAACAAATTATGTGGATTGACTTGCAAATATGGTGATGGTTAAGAAAGTAAATGGCAAGTGGAGGATATGTATCGACTACACCAACTTAAATAAGACTTATCCAAAAGACAGCTTTTGCACTATCAGGAATAGATCAACTGGTCGATGCTACATCAAGCCATCAACTTTTGAGCTTTATAGATATTTTTTTCGGCTATAATCAAATCTGAATGGTGTCTAAAGATGAGGAGAAGATGGTGTTCATTATCGAAAAGGGCTTATACTACTACAAAGTTATGCCCTTTGATCTTAAAAATGTCAGAGTAACATATCAATGACTAGTCAACAAAATTTTCAAAGATCAAATCGATCGAAATATGAAAGTATATATTGATGATATGCTCATAAAAAGCGATGAAGCCTCTCAACATATTAATGACTTAGTGGAAGCTTTCGATGCCTTAAGAAAGCACCAAATGAAGTTAAATCCGACTAAGTATGCATTCGGGGTAACTTTAAATTTTTTTTTCAAATTCATGGTTACAATACGAGGCATAGAGGCTAATCTCACAAAGATTAGGGCAATTCTCGATATGAAGTCTCTATCTTCAAAATGACATATTCAAAAATTGACCGGACGTATCACATCTCTCAGTCGATTTATTTCCAAGTCCACAGAGCAATGCCTTCTGTTCTTCAAAACACTCAGATAGATAAAAAAATTTAATTGGATAGACGAATGCCAGAAAGCTTTTGAAGATCTAAATATGTATTTAAGCTCCCCTCCTCTCTTGATGAAGCCAAGTATTGGTGATAAGCTGCTCATGTACTTGGCTACATCCTTTAAAGTCGTGAGCTCGATTCTGATTTAAGAAGATGATAAAGTGTAAAAATCTATCTACGACAAAAGTTGGATTTTACATAGTGCGGAGATAGGATACATTCAGATTGAGAAGGACGTCTACATGATTATTATCACTGTACAATAACTTTGCCCATACTTTCAAGCTCATTCGGTTAAGGTTCTAACCGACCTTCCTTTGAAGACCTTACTACAGCGGCAGACATTTTAGGAAGGATGGTGAAGTGGGCTGTTGAAGTGAGTTCAAACTTTTCTATCTTCCTCGATCCACTGTGAAAGCTCAGATTTTAGCTGACTTCATCGTTGAATATATGACGTTAAATGATGAAACAACTCAAGAGCAATTCGAAGAAGAAACTTTGGAACTAGCATGGATCTTACATGTAGATGGAGCATCAAAAGCACAAGGTTATAGAGTAGACCTCATCTTGACTAATGTTGATAGAGTAGTCGCTGAGTATGCTCTTCAGTTTACTTTTAAGGCTTCTAATAATCAAGCTGAATGTGAAGTCTTGATAGCCGGCCTCAAGATAGCTACAAATCTCGACGTAAAATACTTAAAAATTTTCACCGACTCAAAATGGATGGCTGAACAAGCCTGAGGAGATTACGAAGCATGAGATCCAACTCTAGCAAAATACCTTCATAAGTTCGGGTCTCTATAGTCAAGTTTCGACCACTTCAAGATGTTCCACATGCCTTACTCATGACTTCTGGATGTCACATGTTGGAAAAAATCTTCATTGAACATCTTGACAGTTCGAGTATCAATGAGGTCGAAGAAGTTCACCATGCTCAAGCCAGTCATAAACCTAAATGGATTGATTCATTTATCAAGTATTTAACTAGTGGAGCCCTACCGACCAACCATGCAGAGGCACGACTGATGAAACGATTGATGACTCGATATTTACTCATTAATGGGCAGCTCTATAAGAGATCCACCTCTTTATCTCTACTCAAATGCCTCCATCACGCTAAAGTCGACTATGCCCTCAGAGAGGTCCACAAAAGAATTTGCGAAAATCACCTGGGGGTAGGTCACTCTCTTATAAAATACTTTGACGAGGATATTATTGGTCGGCTATGAAAAAAGATGCCGCCGACTTGGTCCAAAAATGTGATAGTGCTAAAGGTTCATCCACATTTAGAGACTTCCATTAAGCCACCTTACATCAATTTTGGTGCCTATTCGACCAATGGGGAGTCGATATTCTCGGCCCGTTCCCTCCTGCAAGCAGTTAGTGATGATTTATAATAGTCGCTATCGACTACTTCAATAAATGGATGGAAGCGGAGCTATTAGCATAAATAATAGAGAAAAAGATGACATATTTTCTATAGAAATTGGTTATTTGCCGATTCAATCTATCTTGAGCAATTATTATCGACAATGGCCAACAATTCAACAATGCTAAGTTTGAAAAATTTTACACGAGATATCAGATTATCCATAAGTTTACTTCAGTCGGACATCCATAATCTAATGGTGAAGTCGAGGCAATCAATAGAATAATATTACAAGATCTGAAGACAAGATTGGGTCAAGCTAAAGGTCAATGGGCTGACAAACTCTACAGTGTATTATGGTATTACCAAAAAATGTCTCAGATTCTGATTGGAGAAACTCTTTTCAACTTAGCATTCGGAACCGAAGCCATGATCCTATTAGAAATCGATCTGCCATTAACTCGAGTGGAACACTATGACGAGTCAACCAATTTGGATAAACGACGCACCAACTTAGACTTACTCGATGAAACTCGAAGGCAGGCCCAATTGAGGATGGCATCATATCAACAATGGATAGTTTGGTATTACAATTCTCAGATCAAATCTAAAATCTTCCGAATAGGAGAACTTGTCTTTAGAAGAGCTGAAGTCCCCAAACCAACTGAGTAAGAAAAGTTGTTCCCAAATTGGAAAGGTCCCTATAAAATTTCAAAAATAATCTGATCGAGGGCATACAAAATCGTGAACTTAAATGGTATAAAAATTTTTTGAATTTAGAATGTCGAGAATCTATGCATGTATTATCAGTAAGTAATTTGGATTAAATAAAATACATTAATGACTTCTTTTCTACGGCACTGTGCCAACAAATTCATTTATTCGGTAATCCACCGAATAATATGATCACTCGATCATATAATTAAATCTTTGGTAGACATCCAGTGAAAAGTTATTCAGCTGACACCCGAATAACTAACTTATGGCAAGATGCTAGTTGGCTAACATCTGATTAGCCAACTTGGGGTTTGAAACACCCAAAAATGGTAGTTAATTGACATATAACCAATTGACTAAGGGTCCAATAGCCCAAAATGAACTTGAGTTAAGAAACTCTTTCGACAATCAACTACATTGCTAAAGTCGACATTCTATAGCAACTGACTATTTGACTTAGAAAAATTCTCACTAAGTCAATCCTATTCACCGTTGTCTATGTTCTTCTACCGACTATCTTACTTAGGCATTTTGAAGAATTGCCCAACTCGGCTATTCATCCAAAGCATCAAGTGAAAAAAAAAAAGAAGAAAGAATATTTTGCATAGAAGTGATTTGAAAGGAGTTCATTTCATTCCCAAAACAATGTTTGTACATAGTCGAAAGAGAAAACAAAAATCCAAAAAGATCAAGGATGTTCATTGGGGCAGGCCACTTTCTCGACAATTTTGGATGCCTCATCTCCTTCATCTTCACCAAAAGTCTCACTAGGCTATAGCTCGCTCAAGTCCAACTTAGGGTGGAGATAACAAAGGGCCATTTCGCAATCTTTGAAACCCACTGGATAGGCAATGGTTGATCCCTCAACAACTTCATCCTCAAACTTTTGAGATGCTCGAAACTCGGTCAGTGCCTGAGAAGCTACTTCCTGGGCCCAAGTTTCTACCACCCACATCTTTTTCTCTGCCTCTCAAGCGGCCTTCTCAGTATCTCTTCTTTTATCCCTCTCTTGAGCTAGTGCAGCTTTCGCTGACTCCATCTTTTTCTCCAAGTCAGCCTTCAGCTTCTTCAGCTCCTCCTTTTCCAGTTGGGACTCCAGGTCAGTTGCTTTACCCCAAGAAGAAACTAACTCGACCTCCAGTAGAGTGAGTTTGTCTTGATATTTCTTTTCTCACTCCTCAGTAGTATGGAGAAGTTCTTTTGCTACTTCGATCCGAGCACTAACAGTTTGAGCCTGATCCTCCATTTGGCGGTTGAGCCAGTTAAAAGCAATTAACCCCTCAAACAAAATTGTTGCATCATGTGCCAGCTATAAGAAAAAAATTTACTAATTCAATAATTTAAAAAATAATTAATGGGTGAACGTCGAAGAGGTAAACATTCAAACTTACCGACAGCAATGATGCATAGGAGCCCGATATGATTTCCTTAACTGAAAGGGCTTTTCTTTCTTTCCAATCGATAGAGAGCATCACCATCTTCATCAACTCCCTGACAAGGCGATGGTCTCGGAGTGCTGCGTCAGTCATCTTGACACGTTTTTCGAGTGTGACATACATCTCTTCAAGAGACTCTGAAGGGATGTACTCGACAGTGTCTTTCCTCGAATGGTGCTTGCGGTGGTCGAAGGAGCTCAGTGCAAAGCAACCCGACCAATGTCTGAGTCACCTTGCACTAATAGGGCCTGAATCATCATGGTAGGCCTAATCGGCACCTCATCGATAATGACGACATCATCAGTGGACACTACTGGCGTCGATGGTGGGGTCGATGCATGTTTTGATGGAGATCCATGGGGTGGCGATGGCAGCTAGGTGCTCCTCGGCACACACGAAGGAGATCCTTCCTGACGTCTCTTCGATGGTCCCTAAGAAGGTGCATTGGGACTAGAGCCCAACCTCTTCTAGATGGCACATCGGATAACTTCCATCGAAATCTTCATACCTACAAGTTGACAAGAAAGGTTAGCCTCCAAATAAAAAATAAATCTATAGAAAGACTTAAAAATTTGAAAAGAAAAGTCTACCTAAGGAGTTAACTAGACTTAGCCTAGCATTATACAATGGCTGCTTCGCGAGAAGTTTCTATTGTGTTAGAACTTTGACGCCAAGCAATAACTCATACTGCTCCCTATCTTCCTCGAGGACTACTTCATTTTTATTTGGAGAAAGATTAGGAGTAGTCTAGATCTAGTTGAAACCCCATGTTGGTTGGCGGCAATATAGAAAAACTTATTCTTCCACCTGTGGATGGAAGAGGGAAGAACAGTAATGAACTGATGACCGTACTGGAGACTAAAGAACCACCACCCTCTTTTTCAAGGATGTTTCTTCAACATAAAGAGGGCATAAAAAAGAGAGATCCTTGGCTCAAAGTGGAGGAGATGACAAAGGATGATGAAAAAAGAAAGGATTCGGATAAAATTAAGAGCAAGTTGAGTAGGAAATATCATACAAATCAAAAATATTGACAAAAAAAAGGATACAAAGAAAATTGAAACTCTGAACGAAGGAACTCTTCATAAACGGCAATGTAGCCATCAAGGGGATGGACAATCCGACCATCTCGGCTAGTTGTCGACAACCTATACCAACTCAAGATCCAATAATGATCCCTCAATTAAAGCACATCAGCATCGAATAATTCAGACCTCTCATGAAGAGGTCCAGAAAGATTCTCGACTGCCAGTTGATTATCCGACTCATAAGAACCAGATTGGTCCTGCAAAGAGGAAGTAACATCCTTGGGAACATCTCGAAGAATATCCTCGATCTCTCTCCAAATAGTTGGAGCCTGAGAGCCTTGATCTCTCGCAATGTTCTTGTCTCCAAACTCCCTTTTGGATGAAGAGATTCCTAAAAACTCTTAAAGAAACCTTATGAAACTAGAAAAGAAAAGAAGGAAGGGATCAACCTTACGAGTACACTGACAAGGATGGAGGAGCCAACAATGATGAAGCTTAGAACATTGAGGAGGATGAACCCTACGCTCAACTAAGGGCTGGAGCAAAAAAAATCAGAGCAAAAATGGGATTGACAGCAAAGAAGGCTGAAACCTAAAGAAGATTCAAAGTAAAGAATGCCTCTTATTTATAAGGATGCACGATGGCAACAATCAACGTAAAAGATCTCGCCATCATCTAGGATTTTGACTGTGGCAGCGATCTCGATCGATAACTTATTCAACCTTTTGACTCACAACTGCTCTGATCTTGCCAAGTTAGCCGAATCAGCATGAGAACTAATCAAATAAATAACCAATTGACACATGGCTAGCTCGGACCACTCGAGAATCAATACTCTATTATACGGTCTTCCATAATCATTATGAAAAGTCTTTTCGGATGATCCGCAACAATAATTGCTGCACATCCCGTGAAATGACGGAGCCACCACACGTCTCGTGATGTGATAAAATGGCTGCATGCTCCATAAGATGATAAAACAATCGAGTGCCTTTCTTCGAGATAGCAATAAATGAAGTTCGTCGAAGGAAAAAACTAAGTCAGGCACGAAGTCTAAGCACCAACTAACTCCTCTCATCCAATCGCACTGTAGCATTGGACTCAGGAGTTGGGGGTAAGTGTTGGGGTGAATCCTCAGCTTACAACCAACTAAATAAACGATCAACTAAAATAAACTCGGGATTGAACCGACTAAGTTCAGCATGCAACTGACAATATTCGGTTGATAACTTCCTCAGTGTTTTACTGACTATCTTGAATCCAAAAGAATAAGAATCGAGCAACAATTATTCGATGTAGGTATTAACCATCCATGATCGTGCGGTCGTGGGATGCAATAATCACCCACTAATGATCTATTACTCAGTTTAAATGATGATTAATGAGGTAATCGTCCAGTAAATGCAATAACTCCCATGTTCTAAGTTTTAAGGGGCAGGAGTTACACAGTAATGGCATCCTCCATCCTACATAAGGAGAGGTAAGCGGGAGGATAGGGGTAAGACTTTCTAACTCAATTCATAGCTCTCGTGCTTTGGTTCTTTCTACTGTTCCCTATCTTCAGCTGACTTAAGCATTAAGACTGAGCAAATGTTCAAAATCCAAAGAAACTCACCCAATCCAACCCAATAAATATCAGTTTCGATCGGTTGAAAGACATAAATTGGATGGAATCGGATTAAAATTTATAAAAAATTGATTATTTACGGATGGATTCAGTTTCTGCACTTTTAATCTATTTGAAACCGAACTTAACCGATGCAGTATTTTATAAACTCACATTCATTTTGGGATGGCATCATTTAGACTTCAATATTTTATTCTAAAAATTATCCTACTATCCATTTGGATTCATGAGAATATTAATATTGAATTATTGATGGAAGCACATCAAGTTGAGATAATTCTAAAGTGAAAGCTTTTAGATGTAGTTACTTTTAGATAAGTAAATATTTTTTTTTATTTTATTTTGTATATATTCAAAAAATAAGCTTAAAATTTATAACTTATAAAATTTAGATTTTTTTTATATTAAATTGATAAAAATAAATAAATATGCTTAAGTGAACCAATATTAGACTTAAAATCAATATTGAATCAATATTAAAATCTAAAATGACACAACCCATCCAAACCCATTGTAAATCATTCACTTCAGTTTCAAATAATTTATACATGATAAATGATCGATAGCAGATTGAAATTTTTTTAATCTGATTGGATTTGATCGGATAAAATTTTTTTTTGAATCCGATCGAATCTGATCCATGCTCAGCCCTATTAAGCATCAGAGGATCCCCATCGGACTACTTTTGACTAGCAAACTTGATTTTATAGGTTTCCTACCATCCAACATCTAGGAGCAACACCTCAGCTCATTGTCGACCATCTCGTCAGAGATTTACAGCAACTATAATTTTCTTAAAAAATTATATAATGGGTTCCTTATTTGATCCGATCCAATCTGAAGCGGCCAGACTGTCTTACCTATCCAACCTGATTCAATCCATACCATTTATTTTGCCCAACCTAACTTGATTCAACCCCAATTCAGCAAAAGTATAGGTTTGAGGATTGTAATTATGAGATAGGTATAAATTTTGATCGATTTGATCCATACCCTATTCATTACCATCCCCACTAAACAAAAACTATAATATCATATTTCTTTTTCTTTGAAAATGAAGGCACTAATAATATAGTACTACTAGTTTTGCCCCCGCACATTGCACGCAGGTTATAGGTCACATAATTTATCATTTGCCAAAATTAATCACTAATTTTGATAATAAATAAATAAATAATAATTTTAAAATGAATATTGATAAGGATTATATATCATCAATAATGAAAAAAAAAATTCTAAACAATATCCAATCATTATCAACAATAAATTCATAGAATTCAAAATGATAAATCCACAGCAAAATAACATCCATCTAAATTCTTGATTGTTGGCGATGTCACACCCATGTGGTGGGATCCACCCTAACTTAAACATTAAAAAAAAAAGAAAGAAAAGAGGCTGAGTTCAAGTAAGACTTTGACCTCGCACATTAAAAGGAGTAGTGTGGAAATATGTGAGAGTGTGAAAAAGGTGAAGCATGTAGAAAAACAGAGGCTATGACAAGGGGAGGAGAAGAAAAATAAAAAATTTTAGAGCTACTTTATTAAAAGATCGGACAGTTGATCGTATCTCGATTTTGATAAAATTTTAGTATATTATTTTTGATATCGAGACTTACAAGTTGATTGGTTATAATCTTTGAAAAATCTTCGCTATAAATTATTTCAAGCATCCATGTGTTTGGTGAGATCTGTCTTTGTTTATTATTGATATCCATTTTATTGATGATGATTATTTTATTATGAAATCATGATTTATTCTTGATGACATATATTTATATAGCCTTTAGTTGCTTTAGAGAACACATGCAATAATCTCATTATTTTATATAGTGGAAGATTCACAATACAAATCTGGTATCCTTGTGCTTAATTTAATTTATATTCGTTGGATTTGATATTATTGAGTTATTGTCTGTTTTAATTTGTACAAAAAGGATAGAATTTATCTTGGGTATAATTCTATTTATGGCCCTTTCACCCCAATAACTAGTATCAAAGTAGTGGTTAGATAGTCAATGTCATTTGTGCTAATTAAAATGGAGGATAAATCCAACATGGTTAAATTAACTTCACTGAACTATTCCTTATGGATGATGGTGATAAAGGATTTGTTATATTATCAAGATTTATTCGAGCCAATTGAATTGCGAAAAAAAAATGCCAGATAATATAAAGACTGATGAGTGAAAAAAGCTAAACAAAAAAGCCATCGCTATGCTCAGATAGTGGATTCATGTAAGTGTGATCCATGATGTTGCTACAAAGATAGATGTTTATCAGGTTTGAAAAGAAATTGGAGTATCTGTATCAGCAGAAGAATGCACAGAATAAAGTCTACATGATCAAAAGACTTGTGAACCTAAAGTACAAGGATGGATAGAATGCTTCAAAGCACTTGAATAATTTTCAAGAGATCCTGAATCAGTTGACTATGATGAAACTACTTCTTGATGATGAGGTGCGGGCATTGATCTTACTGAGTTTCTTTCTATATAGTTGGAAGATATTGGTGGTGATGCTATGTATTTTCACTGTCAGTGACAAACTTACTCTGACTATGGTGAAGGATAGTATATTGAATAAAGTAAACAAACGAAAAGAGCAGGACTTAATAAATACAGATTTTGAGGCACTGGTTATAGAGCAGAGGGGGAGAAGCAAAAATAGATCCTCCTATAGTAAAAAAGATGGTGAGTCCCATAATAGGAAAGATAAGAAAAAATTCAAAGGTCGGTCAAAGTCCAGGAAGGGTGTCACTTCCTACTATTGTAATAAATCAGAGCATTTTCAGAGAGAGTACAGAAAGTATATGAGAAATCAGGATAAGAGTGGTGAAAAGAAAGAAGAGACACAGAGTACAACTACAGTTGTATTTAATGATGAGGTCATGATTGCTTGTGATGATAAATGTATCAATCTCACGTATTAGAAATTTAGTTGGATAATTGATTCAACTGCCTCATACCATGTTACATTTTGGAGAGACTTCTTCTCGTCCTACTCCAAAGATGATTTTGGGCATGTCAAGATAGAAAATAATGTCGTAGCTTAGATTATTGGCATGGGAGATATTTGCTTGGAGACCAACATCGGGTGAAGACTGCTGTTCAGAAATATGAGGCACATTCTTGAAATCCAGTTGTATTAGATTTCTATCTATAGCCTAGATAATAAGGGCTACTCTATTTGCTTTGATGAAGAAAAATAGAAGCTCACCAAAGATTCCTAGATTGCAGCAAAAGTCAGAAAAGCTGTCTTTTTCATATTACAAGCTAAGATATATAGTGGAAAGGTAAATACAATTGAGGAGACCTTCACAGACTTATGGCATCGATGACTTAGCCATCTAAGTGAGAAGGAACTTGATACTCTATCCAAATATAATATGCTTTCTTTAAAAAGTATGCATTTGAGATTTTGTACTCACTGTTTATATGGCAAGTAGCATAATATTTTATTTCATAAGCTCCCCTCACATAGGAGATCATATGTGTTAGATTTAATTCACACTGATATATGCTCTATAACTATAAAGATATTTAGTAATGCATTATATTTTATTATTTTTATTGATGACCATTCTCAAAAGTTATGGGCTTATGCTTTGAGTTCTAAAGATAGGTGTTCGATGTCTTTAAAGAATTCCATGCTAGTGTTGAAAGTGAAAAAGAAAGAAAACTGAGATGCATGTGAGCAGACAATGATGATGAATATCGAGGTCCATTTGAGAGATACTACAGACAGCATAATATTAGATCGGAGAAGATTATCCCAAAAATACCTCAGTAGAATAAAGTGGCAGAGAGGATGAATCATACCATTTTTGAAAGAGTCCAATGCATGCTTTCTCATTCGAAGTTGCTTAATTCTTTTAGAGGTAAAGCTATAAGAACTATGGTTGATTTGATTAATCTCTCTCCTTCGTATGGCCTTGATGGTGATGTTTCTGAGAAGGTATGGATAGAAAATCAGTTTCTTATAACCATGTTAGAGTATTTAGATGTAGGGCCTTTATTTATATTCTTAAAGATGAGTGGTCAAAGCTTGACAGCAAGTCAAAAAAGTGCATCTTTCTTGGGTATGGACATAAGCAGTTTGGATACAGACTATGAGATCTAGTAGAGAAGAAGTTAGTCAGAAGTTGAGATGTAGTATTCTTTGAGGATCAGACCATTGAAGACATGAAGAAAGCAGATAAGCTAACGTCTAATATAAAGTTATTTGTTGATCTACCCCCTGCATCTTAAGCTAGAGCACATGTTGATGATGGACAAACAGCAAAGGATGGTAATGTGATGAATGATGAGCCTACACATAGTGACAGTGTATCAGATGAGCATGATGAGCAAGATCTTACACAGCAAATGGTAGGACAGCAGCTGAGAAGATCTATCAAAGAAGGTCAGCCTTCTCAAAAATATCCTCTGCACGAGTATGTGATGGTGACTGATGGAGAAGAACCAGAATATTTTTAGGAGGCCATGTCACATGCACAGAAAGAAAAGTGGTTTGAAGCCATGCAAGAAGAGATAAAATCACTGAATGAGAACCATACTTTTGACCTGATGGAGCTATCCAAAAGGAAGAGAACACTCAAGAATAAATGGGTATTTAGACTCAAGACAGAAGAACATAGATCACAACCGAGGTATACAAGGCGAGACTAGTTGTGAAGGGCTTTAATCAAAAAAAGGATATTGACTTTGAGGAGATTTTTTCGTCTGTGGTTAAGATGTCTTCGATCCAAATTGTTCTTAGTTTGGCAACCAATCTGAATTTAGAGATTGAGTAGCTTAATGTGAAGATAGCATTTCTTCGTGGTGATCTTGAAGAAAAAATTTATATGAAGCAGCCAGAGAGGTTCATAACTAAAGGCCAAGAGAACCTGGTATGTAGACTGAAGAGAACTTATATGGTTTGAAACAAACTTCTCAATAGTGGTACAAAAAAATTGATTCCTTCATGGTAGATCATAGATACAATATAACCACTTCTAACCATCATATATTTTTGAAGAGGTTCGATGATGATAATTTCATTATTCTTCTAATGTTAATGACATACTGATTATTGATCATGATGCTGAGAGGATTCAAAGCTTGAAGATTGAATGAGTAAGTATTTGGCTATAAAAGACTTAGGACCAGCGAAGCAAATACTTGGTGAGAATTATCCATGACTAGAAGAATAGGAGACTATGGCCATCTCAAGAGAGATATATAGAAAAAGTGTTAGAAAGATTTCAGATGAGAAACTCTAAACCAATTAGCTCTCCACTTGCAGGTCATTTCAGATTGAACTCCAAACAGTGTCCTACTAGTGAGGAAGAGAAGGAGAGGTATAGAAGATCCCTTATGCATCCACAGTTGGCAGTTTGATATATGCCATAGTGTGCACTAGGTCAGATATTGCTCATACTATTGGTATTATCAACCGATTTCTCTCTAATCCCGACAAGGAGCATTGGGCTGTAGTGAAATGGATTCTCAAATATCTCAAAGGTACTTCTAGAGTATGTCTATGTTTTGGTACTGATAAATCTATGTTGGATGGATATATAGATGTAGATACAGTAGGTGATATTGATTCTAAAAAGTCCACATCAGGATACTTTATGACTTTTCTAGAGGGAGCTATCTCATGGCAGTCTAGACTAAAGAAATGTATCGCTTTATCAACTACAGAGGTAGAGTATATTATAGTGACAGAAGCCAACAAGGGGTTGTTGTGGATAATCAGAGAAATTTCTTCAAAAACTTGATCTAAGGCAAGAGAAATTTGTCCTATATTGTGATAGTCAGAGTGCAATTCATCTCAGCAAGAACCCGACTTTCTATTCGAGGTCGAAGTATATTGATGTGAGGTATTATTGAATATAGAATACTTTGGAGATGAAGTTGTTATAGCTGGAGAAGATTCATACAGATGACAATACTTCAAATATGCTAACTAAGCCATTGCCTATAGAAAAGCTTGCAGGCTGCAGAGTTTGTGCTGGTTTGCTGGTCTTTACATGGGCATAAGGAGGAGATTTGTTGGTGGTGTCACACCCATATGATAGGATTCATCCCAATTTTAATATAAAAAAAAGAAAAAAAAAGAGGTAAAGTCCGAGTGAGACTTGATTAGGTGCATTAAAAGGAGCGGTGCAAAAATCTGTGAGAGTATGAAAAAGATGAAGCATGTGGAAAAACAGAGGCTGTGGCAAGGGGAGGAGGAAGAAAATAAAAAATTTGAGGCTATTTTGTTAGAAGATCGGATGATTAATTGTATCCCAATTTTGATGAAATTCTAGTATGTTGTTTTTGACATCGAGAACTACAAATTGATCGATTCTGGTCTTTGAAAAGACTTCTCCATAAGTTATTTCAAGCATCCAAATATTTGATGAGATCCGTCTCTATTTATTGTTGATATCTATTTTATTAGTGATGATTATTTTATTATGAAGCCAAAATTAATTCTTGATGACATATATTAGTATAGCGTCTAGATATTTTAGAGAAGACCTGCAATAATTCTATTATTTTATATAATGGAAGATTTACAACACAAATTCGATATCCTTGTACTTGGTTTGATCTATATTTGTTGGATTTGATATTATTGAGTTATTGTCTGTTTTAATTTGCACAAAATGGATAAAATTTATCCCGAGTATAATTCTATTTGTAACCTTTTCATCGCAACACTAGTATCAATCCATATTTTGAGATTTAATTACAAGAGTGCAATAATATAATACTTTAATAATATCATTTAATTCACATAAGTGGTCTTTAATTCAGTTCTTTGATTACATAATACTTTTCATTCTCTCTATTTTCAATGAATGCTTTGAAGATGCTTTTAATGCTTGAAGAATAATATACTTTTCACATACATTCTCTCTATTTTCACGTGACATACCCAAGATTTTTTTTTGATCCAGATGGCATTCGTAGGTGAGGATTTGTTACTTATGTGGATAGCTAAAATTACTAATCTACTTTTTTTAGTTTCTACTTTCATATATATATATATATATATATATATATATATATATATATATATATATATATATATATATATATATATATATATATATGTTGCTCCCTAGATTGATTTTGATGATTACAAAGCAGTTGAAGGGGTACTAATAATTTTCATTTGAAAAAGTTTTTTTGCTCTTCAGGGGTAAAATCATAATTTTACCAAAATTCTGATTTAATAGTATCAAATGGTAGAACAAAAGATTTGTGATCTATTGGCAAAAATTTCATTGTTTTTGGATTTGTATTTTGAAAGATATGCATGTTTGAAAATCATGAGTCGACCCATGAGTCAACTCATGGCACATGAGCTGTTTGGCACGCAGAATTTTTGGCTTGGCATAACCTGTGAGTCGACTCATGAGTCGACCCCTGAGGCATGAGTCGACCCATGAGTCGACCCCTGCAGTTTTAGGCCAAAAATTACATAACACTATTTTCTGGTATTCTTCCACAGAGGTCGACCCATGAGTCGACCCCCAGGCATGAGTCGACCCATGAGTCGACCCCTGTGACGGGATTTCTCCGCAACGGCTAGTTTTTAACCCATTTTAAGTGCTTTTAATGCTCATTTAATGTGGTCTAACGGCTTTTTTTCAGCCTAGAATATTTTTCTCTATTTCTTAAGGCTATAAAAGGATTCAAAAGGTGGGAAACAAAAATATTATTGAAAGAGTTAAGAAGAGCATTCAAGAGCATTCAAAAGAGAGAATTTGAAAAAGGATTTCTCAAGCTAACTTTTCAGGCCTAATCAAGAGCTCATTTAAAGCTTTCAAGAAGCCATCAATCCAAGCTTACCAACTCCTCAAGCGCTCAATCAAGTCTCCATCCACCTTGAGAAAATCCAAAAAGGGGCTTCTTCTTTTAAGTAAAGTATATTTAAAGTTATATTCGCTCCTTGAAGGAGCTTTTCTTTGTGCTTAAGTGTGCTATAAATTGTTATACTCAGTTTGAGTTTTGGTTTTGTTTTGGAAGGGTTCCAAAACAAGGGAAGGTTGATCCGAACCTAGAATCGGAGTGTATTGGGTTGGCTTGTACCCGAAAAATAAGTGGACTAGCTTGGGATAGCTAGAGTCAGAGTTTTCGATGTTTGTATTCGGGTTGAATACAAGTTTAGTGGATTGAAATTCCCAAGTAGGAGCTTGGGGAGTGGATGTAGGTGCAAGGTTGGCACCGAACCACTATAAATCCTTTTGTTTGTGGTGTGTATAATTGCCTCTCTTTAACTCTTCATTATTTCCTTGCATTCTTGCTTTTGGCAATTAGTCTTGAATTAAGTTTATTCTCCTCATTCATTTAGCTATTGACGAACATTTTTCATAAGTCATTAGTTAAGTCTAAAATTTTAAAAACCCAATTCACCCCCCCTCTTGGGTTGCATAGCTGGGCAACAAGTGGTATCAGAGCCGGGTGCTCTAGCCCTTCTTTGATCTAAACAATCAAAGAGCCAAAGATCTATGGCAACCCACGTCGGTACTTCTCTTGTCGAGGGACAATCCACCAACCGACCTCCACTTTTCAATGGGTCTAATTACACCTATTGGAAAGCTCGGATGAAAATATTCATACAAGCACTCGACTATGATATGTGGAGTATCATAGTGAACGGTCCTCACACACCCACTAAAATTATAGATGGTGAGAAATCAACCAAACCCGAGAAAGAATGAGATGAGGTTGATAAGAAGATGGCCCAATTAAATGCTAAAGCAATGAATGTTCTTTATTGTGCTCTTGATGCAAATGAATTTAATCATATTTCTACTTGCTCATCTGCTAAAGAAATATGGGATAGGTTAGAAGTAACCCATGAGGGAACCAATCAAGTAAAAGAGTCTAAAATAAACATGCTTGTGCATAAATATGAATTGTTTAAAATGGAGCATGATGAGTCCATTACTGAAATATTTACTCACTTTACTGATATTATTAATGGTTTAAAGAGTCTTGATAAGTCATATACTAACAGTGAGCTTGTAAGAAAGATTCTCAGGTCCTTACCAAGAACTTGAAAAGCCAAAGTGACTGCCATCCAAGAAGCCAAAGACTTGAACACTCTACCTCTAGAAGAGCTTCTTGGATCTTTGATGACTCATAAGCTAAGCATGAAGCAACATCAAGAGGAAGAAGTCAAAAAGAAAAGAACCATTGCCCTCAAATCCACAGCTCCATCAGATGAAGAAACTGATGACACTGAAGATGAAGAACAGGATGAAGAGATGGCACTCATCACCCGAAGATTCAAGAAATTTCTGAGAAAAAAGAAACAGGGGATGAGCAAGAGGCCATTCATAAAAGGGGAACAAAGCAAAGAAAAAGAAAAAGACCAACCCCTTATCTGCTACGAGTGCAAGAAGCCGGGACACTTCAAATCCGAATGTCCACAACTGAAGAAAGGTCCCAAGAAGTTCAAGAAGAAGGCCATGATGGCCACATGGAGTGCGAGTGATGACTCAAGCTCCGATGAGAAAACCTCAACCGAACAAGCCAACCTGTGCCTTATGGCACACGAAAATGAGGTAATTTCCGAAATCCCTAGTGACTTTACATTTGAAGAATTACATGAAGCATTCTATGATTTAGTTGATGAATTAAAGAAACTAGGGATGAAGAACAAAGAGCTAAAATTGAAAAATCAATCTTTATTGAAACAAGCTGAAAACTTTTCAATTGAAAAATCCACCTTGCTTCAAGAAAATCAAAGCTTAAAGAATGAAATTGCCAAGCTGAAACCAATAGTAGAAAAGTTCACCTTGAGTTCAAATAAACTCAATATGATTCTTGATAATCAAAAAGCCGTATATGATAAGGCTGGACTTGGCTATAACCCTTTAAAGAAACAAAAATATCTGAAAAATATTTATGTAAACTCTTTAAGTAACAAGTCTTCTAACATTACTTGCTTCAAATGTGGTAGAGTAGGACATAAGTCATACACTTGCTTCTCTAACAAGTTTGCAAACTCAACTATAAAGAAAATGTGGGTTCCAAAAGGAACCATTATGACTAACCAAAAAGGACCCAAGAAAGCTTGGGTACCTAAAACAAAAATTTGACTTTTGCTTGCAGGTGTGTCTAGCATCCCAAGGAGGAAACAGGAAATGGTATCTTGACAGTAGATGCTCGAGACACATGACTGGTGATGAATCATAATTCATCATGCTTGATGCTAAGGATGGAGGGATGATCACCTTTGGAGATAATGGCAAAGAAAAGATCATCGGTATAGGTAACATTGGTATCACTCCCTCCAAATATATTGAAAATATTTTGCTAGTTAATGGTTTAAAGCATAATTTACTAAGCATTAGTCAATTTTGTGATAAAGGGTATAAAGTTGTTTTTGAATCATCTGTTTGCATTGTAACTAGTCCTATTAACGATGGCATTAAATTTATTGGACATAGACATGGCAATGTTTATATGGTAGATTTAAATGATTTAGCCAAAATAAACATGCAATGCCTAGTATCCTTGAATGCTAAAGTTAATGAGACTAGTTGGCTTTGGCATCGTAGACTTGCACACATTAGCATGCATTCTCTTTCTAAATTAATTAAGAAAGAATTAGTTCTTGGCTTGCCTAAACTGAATTTTGAAAAAGATAGAATTTGTGATGCATGCCAACTAGATAAACAAACAAGAGTTTCATTTAAATCCAAAAATATTATTTCAACTTCTAGACCTTTAGAGCTTTTGCATATGGACTTATTTGGACCAACTAGAACCACTAGTCTAGGAGGAAAACGATATGGTTTTGTAATTATAGATGATTACTCTCGTTTTACTTGGGTTTTCTTTTTAGTACACAAAGATGAAACTTTTCATATTTTCACTAAATTTTATCGAAAAGTCACTAATGAAAAAGGATTTTCAATTCAAAATATTCGAAGCGATCATGGAACTGAATTTGAAGATCAAGACTTTGAAAATTTTTGTGATGAAAATGGAATTGGCCATAACTTCTCTGCCCCTAGGACACCCCAACAAAATGGGGTAGTTGAAAGAAAAAATAGAACCTTAGAAGAAATGGCCCGTACCATGCTTTGTGAAAGCAACCTTCCAAGATATTTTTGGGCGGAAGCAATTAACACAGCATGTTATATTTTAAATCGTGCTTTGATTAGACAAATTTTAAAGAAAACTCCCTATGAACTTTGGAAAGAAAGAAAATCAAATATTGCATATTTTCATGTTTTTGGTTGCCGATGTTTTGTGTTAAATAATGGTAAAGAAAGACTTGATAAATTTGATGCAAAATCAGATGAAGCAATCTTTCTTGGTTACTCCTCCACTAGTAAAGCTTTTAGAGTTTTTAACAAAAGAACTTTAGTAGTAGAGGAGTCCATTCATGTTGTTTTTGATAAATCTAACGATCCTCCTTCAAGGAAGAATGAGGGTGTTGATGATGCAGATCCTCTAATAGAAAGAATGAAGGAGATCACTCTGAAAGATTCAACAACTCAAGAGGACGAGGAACAAGAAGACAAACAGGATGAGAGAGGTGAAGAAATTCAAGAACAACCTCAAGGTACAAATGACTTACCCAAAGAATGGAGGTATGTTCACAATCACCCTAAGGAGTTAATTATTGGTGATCCTATGCATGCGGTAAAAACTCGTTCTTCACTTAGAGATGTATTTAATCATTGTGCTTTGTATCTCATCTTGAACCAAAAACTATTGAAGAAGCTGAAAATGATCATAATTGGATTAATGCAATGCAAGAGGAACTTAATCAATTTGAAAGAAATAATGTATGGACTTTAGTATCAAGACCTAAAAATTATTCAATAATTGGCACAAAATGGGTCTTTAGAAACAAATTAGATGAACATGGTAATGTAATTAGAAATAAAGCAAGATTGGTTGCTAAAGGATATAATCAAGAAGAAGGAATTGATTTTGATGAGATCTTTGCACCTATTGCTAGATTAGAAGCCATTAGACTTCTACTTGCATATGCTTGCTTTATGAAATTCAAATTATTTCAAATGGATGTCAAAAGTGCATTTTTAAATGGATATATTGCTGAAGAAGTCTATGTAGAACAACCCCCGGGATTTGAAAATCATGCTTTTCCTAATCATGTTTTTAAATTAAATAAAGCTTTATATGGATTAAAACAAGCACCTAGGGCTTGGTATGATAGGCTAAGCAAATTTCTACTAAATAATGATTTTTCAAGAGGTAATGTAGACACAACCCTCTTTATTAAAAGAAATCAAAATGATATGTTAATAATACAAATTTATGTTGATGACATAATTTTTGGGTCTACTAATGAATCTCTTTGTCAAGACTTTGCTAAGCTCATGCAGGGGGAGTTCGAGATGAGCATGATGGGAGAACTTACCTTCTTCCTCGGACTCCAAATCAAACAAACAAAAGAGGAAATCTCCATCACCCAAAGCAAGTACACCAAGGAACTACTCAAAAGATTTGGAATGGAGAACTCCAAACCAATTGGCACACCCATGAGCCCCTCATGTAAGCTTGACAAGGATGATGAAGGTAAATGTGTAGACTTAAAATACTATAGAGGTATGATTGGCTCTCTATTATATTTAACTGCAAGTAGGCCTGATATCATGTTTAGTGTGTGCTTATGTGCTAGATTTCAATCTAATCCTAAAGAATCTCACTTGAATGCTGTTAAAAGAATTCTTAGATATTTAAATGGTACTCAAACTCTAGGATTATGGTACTCTAAGGACTCACTAATTAACTTAATAGGATATTCAGATGCTGATTTTGTTGGATGTAGATTAGATAGAAAAAGCACAAGTGAAACTTGCCAATTTCTTAGAGTTAACCTAATCTCCTGGTTTAGCAAGAAACAAAATTCGGTAGCACTGTCTACGGCTGAGGCCGAATACATTGCAGCCGGAAGTTATTGTGCTCAAATCTTGTAGATTAAGCAACAACTCGAAGACTTTGGAATCAAACTTAATGAAACACCCATAAGATGCGACAACACAAGTGCCATAAATCTAACTTAAAATCTAATTCAACATTCAAGGTCTAAGCATATTGAAATAAGACATCATTTTATAAGAGAACATGTTCAAAACAAAGATATAACTCTTGAATATGTTTGCACTGAAAATCAATTAGCTGATATCTTTACAAAGGCCCTTAGCGAGGATAGATTCTGTGAAATTAGGAGAAATCTAGGAATTCTTGATCCTTATGCCTAAGTGTTTCTCCATTTCTAAAGAATCGATTTGAGATCAATTTTCATCATCTCTCTTGATCCTAAAAGCTCAAGTTTATCAGTCTCACAACCTGTCATTAAGCAAATTTCCTTCTCCCAAAATTCTAAATTTTTTTGGAATTTATTTATATTTTTTCTGAATTTTTGTGATTCATGAGTCGACCCCCTAGGGTCGACCCATTGGCAAACTAGTAATTTTCGACCAACATCCCACGGGCTCATTCCATTTTGTCTTAAAACCTGTTCATGAGCCGACCCTCTATTCTCTTCGTCTTCCTCCCTCCAAGACCCGTCATCCTCATCCTCTTTCTCTCCAAAACCAAGGATTTGACCCAAGAACATTCTCCCTTCTCCTCTCCACCTCAAATCACCGCCTGGGAAAGGAGCTTTTCGCATCTCTCTCTCCCTTGATTGAAGCGGTTGGAGCGTGCCCTAGCCTCCACCGTGCTTCTCAAAACCGCCTCTTCTCTCTGCCAAAATCCCTTTCCATCCTCTTGTAACCCTTCTTCTACTCATCCATTTGATCCTCCGAGTCTCCCTGCCTGCTCTTGTGGTAAGAATGGCCCCAAAGATGAAGCTCCCTCAAAGAAGAAAATCAGTCCGTGAGCTGGAAGAAAGCATCCGCAGGAAAAGGCAAGCTGCTCAGTCCTCCACTGCTCCCATTCCGGCTTCAGTGTCTGCTCAAGGTCCCTCTCAGTCTCCCCTTAGCCCTAGCAAAATCCCTCTATCTGATAGGAAGGTAGAAACCGGCAAGAATGTGGATTTTAGATTCTTTGAAAAAGAAGGTTTCTCCTTTGGGACAAAGATAAAAAATCAGGGTTGGGGTTTTTACTGCTCTCTCAAGGAAGTTACATTTGTAGACTTGGTTAGAGAATTTTATCAAAATCTGCATTATGGCAATGGAACAGTAACTTCTACAGTTAAGGGAGTTGATATCTGTCTGGACCCTATTATTTTGGGAGAGATACTACATTTGCCCTGTGAGGGATATTCTTACATGGAACTCCCAGTGAAGGAAGAGGAGATCAATGTAATTCTAGGAGGAACCTACTCGGGAAGTTTGAATAAATTGGAAGCCAAAATTTTGTCAATTGAAATGAGGATCTTACATCAATTAGTGACAAAATTTTTCTTCCCAAGGAGTGGTAGGCATGACCTTCTTTCTGGGCGAGATATTTGTATAATGTTTCATGTGATCACTCAAACCCCATTAAACCTCCCTGCTTTAATGATTGAGGCCATGAGAGAGACACTGAACAGATCCAAGGCACATCTGCCTTTTGGTATGGCTCTCACACTAGTTTTCAGGAGGTTTGGAGTCAGTTTTGAAGGGGAGGCATCTGCTAAGCTTTCTCACGCAGACACCATCAACCAACACACTCTGCACCATATGGGATTTACTAAAACTGATGGTGGTTGGATCAAGGGTTCTGAGGAGAGAGCTGAGGACAGAGTAGAAGACGGAGCTGAGGAAGAAGGTCCCTCATCTCCTCTCCATGACTTCAGGGCAGCATCTCCAGATATCCAGTTTATTTCAGACCCAGAGGCTGGCCCTTCAGAGTTCACCATGAGGTACACACCAGTTCAGCAGCCAGACAGCAGAGCACCTCCTTCAGAGTTCAGATTGGCTGATGATCAGATCGAGCAGATTTCTCAGCGTGTGGCTTCCTTGCTTTCTCGACAGTGGAGCACTTCTACATTTGCACCGGGGTCCACTTCATTAGATTCATCTGATCAGACCTTGATTCCCCATATCTCCACTATATTTCAGTTGATCTCAGATCAATCTATTCGGATTCAGCAGCTCGAGGACAGCATTTGGAGACTGACTGGGAGAGTTCTTGACTTGCAGGGGCAAGTCTTAGCTTTGGCCCATCCTCAGCCACAGGAGAGCACTATTGAGGTCACAGACCTTACTGCAGAGGCGGACAGGCTCAGAGGTGCATTGGAGAGTGGTTATGAGTTATTGAGGAGAGAGATCAGAGGCTCGAGTGAGCATGTATCTACTCAGTTCACTGCTCTGCTTCAGTCTGTTTCGAGAGCACTGAACGTTCTTGATTCCATTAGACTCACTCTTTCAGTCCAATCTTTGGCCTCTCAACGTTCTCAGCCTCCTAGTTTATCTCGCTCACCTGCTCGTGCCAGCACCTCCACTCGTGGCAGAGGCAGACGGGGTAGAGGATGTGCTCTTGGTCGAGATCCATCATCTCCTCACCCTATCTCTGATGACTCCGATCCATCTAGTCATGAGCTTTACTAGATCCTAGGTGTTAGTCTCTTGTTCTTTCTAGGATCTATATTTTTGGACCATGTAATGACATTAGCTAGCTGACTTTTATGTTATGAAATATATATTGAAACAACTATAGTTTTAATCATTTTTTAATTATATATCTACTCTTTGTAATGGTGTCTATCATCTCTTGGTTATATATCTTCTCTTTGTTGATAATTCATATCTATGGTAATCTATGGCATATTTTGGTTAATGATTGCTGTATTCAGGGGGAGCAAACATTAATGATTAGCACTAGAAGTTTGAAGAAACACTAAAAGGAAAACGTATTCAGAAAAAGAGGGGGAGTTAACAATGTTTGATGATGTCAAAAAGGAGGAGAAATTAAAGAAAAAAAAACATATCAAAAGCAAAATTATAAATTATTAAAAGACTTGAAAATAAAATGAATGAATTGGGGAGAAATTAAAGAACAATATCAAAAGTAAAATTATTAAATGACTTAAAAATACATGAGTAAATTGCTAAGTACAATGCAAATGAGCAACCTTTAAAATTACTTCTTAGACATGCTATGCTTTAAAATTAGGCTTGCTCTGATACATCTTAAAATTTGACATGCTCTGATATACTTTATAAATTAATTCTTAGACATGCATTGGTACACTTAATTATTTTTGCTCTGATACTAAAACTAAATAATCAAATGAGAATGAGCAAATTTTCAAGTTTCAACTTGCTCTGATAACAAAAATAAATTTTCTACTCTAATACCAAAATCACATAATCAAATAAGCAAATTTTCAAATCTTTAAGCAAATGGGCAAACTATTTATGCAAATGAGCACTTGTATCACATACCAAAAGAATCATTCTTCTTCTCAAGCAAATGCACTTATAAGTTGGTAATAAATCTTCTTTTTATCTTCAAACTACTTATAATGCATCCTTTTGAAATTCATGATTCACATAGATGCTTTTGTTCAAGTGTTTTGTCATCATCAAAAAGGGAGAGATTGTTGCTCCCTAGATTGATTTTGATGATTACAAAGCAGTTGAAGGGGTACTAATAATTTTCATTTGAAAAACTCTTTTTGCTCTTCAGGGACAAAATCGTAATTTTATCAAAACCCTAATTTGATAGTATCAAATGGTAGAACAAAAGATTTGTGATCTATTGGCGAAAATTTTATTATTTTTGGACTTGTATTTTGAAAGATATGCATGTTTGAAAATCATGAGTCGACCCATGAGTCAACTCATGGCACATGAGCTATTTGGCACGCAGAATTTTTGGCTTGGCACAACCTGTGAGTCGACTCATGAGTCGACCCCTGAGGCATGAGTCGACCCCTGCAGTTTTAGGCCAAAAATTACAGAACCCTATTTTCTGGTATTCTTCCACAGAGGTCGACCCATGAGTCGACCCCCAGGCATGAGTCGACCCATGAGTCGACCCCTGTGACGGGATTTCTCCGCAACGGTTAGTTTTTAACCCGTTTTAAGTACTTTTAATGCTCATTTAATATGGTCTAACGGCTCTTTTTCAGCCTAGAATGTTTTCCTCTATTTCTTAAGGCTATAAAAGGATTCAAAAGGTGGGAAACAAAAATATTATTGAAAGAGTTAAGAAGAGCATTTCAAGAGAGCATTCAAGAGCATTCAAAAGAAAGAATTTGAAAAAGGATTTCTCAAGCCAACTTTTCAGGCCTAATCAAGAGCTCATTTAAAGCTTTCAAGAAGTCATCAATCCAAGCTTACCAACTCTTCAAGCGCTCAATCAAGTCTCCATCCACCTTGAGGAAATCCAAAAGGGGGCTTCTTCTTTTAAGTAAAGTGTATTTAAAGTTATATTCGCTCCTTGAAGGAGCTTTTCTTTGTGCTTAAGTGTGCTATAAATTGTTATACTCAGTTTGAGTGTTTGGTTTTGTTTTGGAAGGGTTCCAAAACAAGGGAAGGTTGATCCAAACCTAAAATCGGAGTGTATTGGGTTGGCTTGTACCCGGAAAACAAGTGGACTAGCTTGGGATAGCTAGAGTCGGAGTTTCCGACGTTTGTATTCGGGTTGAATACAAGTTTAGTGGATTGGAATTCCCAAGTAGGAGCTTGGGGAGTGGATGTAGGTGCAAGGTTGGCACCGAACTACTATAAATCCTTTTGTTTGTGGTGTGCATAATTGCCTCTCTTTAACTCTTCATTATTTCCTTGCATTCTTGCTTTTGACAATTAGTCTTGAATTAAGTTTATTCTCCTCATTCATTTAGCTATTGACGAACATTTTTCATAAGTCATTAGTTAAGCCTAAAATTTTAAAAACCCAATTCACCCCCCCTCTTGGGTTGCATAGCTAGGCAACAATATATATGTCACGCCCCCGACCCGAGATTGTGAATTGAGGGTCATGGCAACCGCCGCATACTCATAGAAAACTCTTCCCATAAGCATGCAAGGCATCTTATCATACTATCCTAAAACAACAGCGGAATAATTAGTCAATAATTTAAATCCAAAATATAACGATCTAAATTTTTTTCTTTAATATCTTAATAAATTCAACAATGATTCATAGGTCTTACACCAAATTCAATAAGACTTTCAACCTAAATAAAAGTATAATGATTCTGCTTCTGATCACTCTTCCATTCATATCTTGTATCATCTTAATTCCTCAACATCTGTAAAAATAGTAAAATAAGAGGTAATGAGCTAGACAGCCCAGTAAGCAACGATCACTTCTCAACAGATTTCATCAGGCATATAAGTAAATAATCATTTATAGAAAATAAGCATATAGAGTTCATCAATTCGAAATCAATTTCAATTATGCAATATAATTCATGCCAAATTCATTTCTTTTTTGAAATTTCAAGTTTCTTTCGGGATTTCAATTTCTTTTGTTCTTCAATTTCTTTTCGTCAACCATGAGCTATGACCACATTATCCCTGTGGCAGGGTCATAATACCGCGTATCTGCTTGCGGTGGGCTGCGAATCATCTGGCAGCCAAGTCCTTTGGAACCGCTGGTCTAACTGGCGGCATAAATCCTCAGGACAGTCAATTGCCAACGTATATGCCCCCGTTGGCGGGGTCCTCAACATAGTCAGGTTGTCAATTCTTATTGTTTCTTATATCATAATTCTTCATAATCATGTTTCATATTCTAATTTCGATAATAAAATATATAATCATGTAGTATCGAAATCAATCAATATAATGCATCATGAAATCAATATATTCAATCATGCTTCATCATAACATTTCAAATAAGATATTTTCATAACAAAAATACCATTCATCCAATTCATGCATCGTTTCACAAATCATGTCAGAAGAATACACTATAATTTGCCGATGAATCTAGAAAAGGTGAAACATTACTTACCTCGAACGCATTCCAATAAATTCATAAAATTCTATAAATTTTCTTCCAAAAATTCTGTTCGTAGATCATATCGCGATATCCCATGATCAAACATCCACAATCCTATACAGAATCAATTTGAATAATTAGAAAGAATACGAATTCTATATTTCAACGGTTTAGATTGGGTCCGATCATCTAATTTCATCTAATCAAAATCTAATTAAGACCTAAACGATCCAAAGTTTGACTATCAGATCAAATCGGATTCGAAGTGATAGGACCAAGGTTTCTTCATCGATTTCATAAAATCAAGTGGAGAGAGAAAATCAGAGGAGAGAGAATTCATGAGGTACGATTCGAATTGATCAGGTGACACAATCCAACATTACGATGGGTCCAATATCTCGATTGGTGAAATCAATGTGATCAAATCAAGTCATGGCTAGATCGGAAATCATGGATGATCAAATCTAAAGATTCATGGTCTGATTAGAGTGGGTGCCAGTACGTTGTCTGACAATCATGGATCAAGGTTCTTCATTAGAATCAGATCAGACTTATTAAAAAAAATTTCTTCATTCACTAACCTTTTTTAGAGAGAGAATCAATCAAGAGAGAGAATATTTTAGAGAGAGAAAATTCTAGAGAGAGAAAATTCTAGAGAGAGAAAATCCATCTAGAATTCTTCAGACAATATGATTCAACAAATTCTGATTGATCATATCAAATCATGTTAAAATTATCATGTGGATAATTAAATAAGATCATGAGAAATAAAATCTAAAAATACTTGATCTGATCAAAGTGGATGTCGGTGTACCGTCCGACGATCACGGATCAAAAATCCATCACGAGGATCATTTAAATTCATCATCATTCTTCTCAAAATTTTAAAAATCTTAGGAGAGATAATCTAGAGAGAGAATTCTAGAGAGAGAAAGTAGAGAGAGAAAATCCAATTCTAGAGAGAGAAAAATACTAATTCAAGCTGAAGAGAGAGAGGGAAGAGAGAGAAACTATCTTTCTCATATTTTATTATTTATCTCATTATTTATTAATTAATTTTATTTTTCTCTTTCTTCTTTTCTTTCTTTCTCTCTTTTTTTTTTTTTCTTCATGGAAGAGAGAGAAGAGAAAATCCTATTTATTATTATTATATTATTATTATTTTATTTTTCTTCTTTCTTTTTTTTTTTTCTTTTTCCTTTTCTTTTTTTCTTTTCTTTTTCTTCTTTTTCTTTTCTTTTTTTCTTTTCTTTTTTTTTCTTTTCTTTTTCTTTTTCTTTTCCTTCTTCTTCTTCTTTTCTTCCCGGGCTTTCATTGGGCCGAAACAGGGGACTTAGAGGTCCCCGTGCCTTGATCGGCCGATCACGACCATCTTATGGCCGGAGGTGGCCGGCAGCAACGGCCGACTCTCCCGGGTTCGGAGAGACCAGGGCCAGCGGTCGGCGTGACCGTCGGCACCGGAAAATCAGAGGAAAGAGGCGGCTTACAGGGGGGTTTCTTTCTCCAACTAAATCCGGCGACACCCGTCGCCGGCCATCGTGCACACAGGCACGGGAAAGAAGGGAGAGAAGAGAGGGAGAGGAGGGAGACCTTACCACAACCTCCGGTGACCACCACCGGCGAGAAATCGCGGCGAACACGGGTCGAGGAGTCACGGCTTCAAACGGAAAAATCGGAGAAAAATCTCCGGCAATCGACGACGACGGAAGGGTCTACCCATAGAGGAGAGGGGAAGGGTTCTTATAGAGCTCGTCCTAGGGTCTTTCAATGGCCCTAGGACTCCGATTCTTGATCGGAGAAGAGGAAGACTCCGATCGGGAGTCTTCCTGCTCTGTTTTCTTTTTTTTTTTTTTTTGTTTAATGGGCTTTAGTGGGCTTGGTTTGGGCTATAACATTCTTCACTCCTAAAAAGAAATTTCGTCCTCGAAATTTTCATACCTGTAGTCTCGAAGAGCTGGGGATATTTTTGCTTGAGTCTTCATAGTTTCTTACTTGAATCTCATCCTCAAATATTTCAAAATTCTAATTCTTAATACAAATTCATTCTTAAATCATTTCATAAGGAAAAAGTCAATACATTAATATCAATCTGATACGGAACTATTCATTTTCTTATTCATCAAGATCAACATCTCAAAGATTTTCAATATTTCAAGATTTCAAAATTATGATCTCATTTCCTGTAAAAATTAATATTCAATATCTCATGACTCAAATTAAAATCAAATCTATCTCTTGTGAATAGAAAAAGATCAATGTCTCTATTCTTGCATAAGAACTTCATTCATCATTAAGTCATTTCATAAAGATCAATATCACCATTGTTGATTGAAATCAATATCACTATTTTCTAGTCATTGAAGTTCTCTTACTCAAACCCTCAAACTCTTAAATATTCTAATTCTTGAAGCAAATTTTATCATTAAGTCATTCCATAATAAAAATCAATAACTCAAAAATTGATCTAAATTAAAACTATATTTTTCTTATAATCAAAATCAATGTCTCTATTCTAAGTAAGTATATCAATTTTTTTTTTCTAAACATTAACAACTCTTAATTAATCGATTCATTATCAAATTATGAATAACTCCATTCTATCTTTTGTAGAACAATTGTCAATATCAACAGATAACCTCAATCTTTTTCATTCAGTCTGAGAAATAATAATAATCAAAAGAGTTCTAACTTCAAATTTTATTATACCCTGGAGATAATTATTTGAGTATACTAATCTAAGATCAAAATCATCATTCGATAAACAATCTCAAATTCTTCTTAATAAATAAAGAATTATAAAATTTATTTCTAGAATAGAGAAAATTTATCTCTAAATATTCTAAATCTAAAATCAAAAATCAAAGGTCCACTCATCCTAGAATTAGGATGCTAATTATTTTTGTAGCATAGTAGGTGGAAGCACTACTTTTAAAAATCACATTAGGATATCTAATTTTTTTTTTTTTTTAATATCAAACTATATCATTTATTATAATTCTTTGACTCAGAGAATCAACATTCCTGACTTACTCAAAGTAGTTCAGATTACCATGCTTCCGCTGCGCACTCTGATCTAACAATCAAAATTTCTTAGGTTCACCAAAAAAAAATTGGATCAAATTATTTCTTTATCCTAAAATTTCAAATTTCAATTGAAATCAAAGATTAACTTTCGATTCTCATTCATATCTTTACTGGTGTACAATAATCTTGATTAACCCTTAGTCCAATATCATATTTAAACCATCATATAGATTTACTATAATCAATATGAATCAAATCTCAATTCTCATATCAATTCAATTCGATAATTTTCAAACCAAAAAATCTTTATAAGTCAAATCAACGAGAAAATTCTTCGATGCTCCATCAAATTTGAACATAATCTGAATATATATGAATTTTAAATCATTAATATTTTCTTTTCTAAAATTTTTATCATCAGGATCTTCAATATCTATCAAATATCCTTTCATAATAATCATACAAGCTTCAAAAATCAAATCTCCATTTAATAATAGATTCAATTAGGGACCTCGTTAACAAAAGCAAAGGAACTCCATATCAATTCCTAAATCCCAAGTTTCTAAATTGTAAATTCACATGGATCTCTTAATCTGAGATAAATATAAATCAGATCTTTTATCTTAATCTGAAGATATCAATTTTTCATTAACAACCTCAACAATAATATCAGAAAATCTCTTGATCAACTTAGATACGAAGTCTTTAAATTAAAATTTCATACACATCATGTAGTCTCCAATAGACATAATAAAATCCATTATTTAGATCTAAGGATGATGATTAAAGCTTCCAGTATGATGAATATTCTACAACCTCATAATCGATTTCATCAATAAGAAATAGGTTTCTTTGCAATATCCTCAAATATACATTCATCCCAATATGCCACTTTATATATAATCCACATATCAAATTCAATTTCGATAAATATTCCAATCAAGCATCATAAAAAAAAACTTTCTTAGCCCATTCTGGAATAACATTTTATCGTCAAGTCTTTATCTTGCTAATAATAGTCAACTTCTCAACTAGAAGTAATATCATAGTATTATTCTCACATCGAATTTGAACTTACGATTCACTTGAATAATCAATGATCAATTTAATAACCATAATGCACAATACAATTTTATATCAATCCTTTTGTGATTACTTTCGATCAAGATCTAACTAATCATATCATGATCAATAGATCATCCATCATATTTCAAATTCTATATGTTATAATCTATTGTGATCCTTTCAAACAAAATCTCAATATTTAATCAAAATTTATAAATATTTCTCCAACTACAATCATCAAAGATCTACACTATAATGTCCCTGGTGTCTATCCACTTATACCCATTCTATATCTGATTCTATGTTTCATAATTCATCCACTTATGCTCTGATACCATATTAATTGTCACGCCCCCGACCCGAGATTGTGAATCGAGGGTCATGGCAACCGCCGCATACTCATAGAAAACTCTTCCCATAAGCATGCAAGGCATCTTATCATACTATCCTAAAACAACAGCAGAATAATTAGTCAATAATTTAAATCCAAAATATAACGATCTAAATTTTTTTCTTTAATATCTTAATAAATTCAACAATGATTCATAGGTCTTACACCAAATTCAATAAGACTTTCAACCTAAATAAAAGTATAATGATTCTGCTTCTGATCACTCTTCCATTCATATCTTGTATCATCTTAATTCCTCAACATCTGTAAAAACAGTAAAATAAGAGGTAATGAGCTAGACAGCCCAGTAAGCAACGATCACTTCTCAACAGATTTCATCAGGCATATAAGTAAATAATCATTTATAGAAAATAAGCATATAGAGTTCATCAATTCGAAATCAATTTCAATTATGCAATATAATTCATGCCAAATTCATTTCTTTTTCGAAATTTCAAGTTTCTTTCGGGATTTCAATTTCTTTTGTTCTTCAATTTCTTTTCGTCAACCATGAGCTATGACCACATTATCCCTGTGGCAGGGTCATAATACCGCGTATCTGCTTGCGGTGGGCTGCGAATCATCTGGCAGCCAAGTCCTTTGGAACCGCTGGTCTAACTGGCGGCATAAATCCTCAGGACAGTCAATTGCCAACGTATATGCCCCCGTTGGCGGGGTCCTCAACATAGTCAGGTTGTCAATTCTTATTGTTTCTTATATCATAATTCTTCATAATCATGTTTCATATTCTAATTTCGATAATAAAACATATAATCATGTAGTATCGAAATCAATCAATATAATGCATCATGAAATCAATATATTCAATCATACTTCATCATAACATTTCAAATAAGATATTTTCATAACAAAAATACCATTCATCCAATTCATGCATCGTTTCACAAATCATGTCAGAAGAATACACTATAATTTGCCGATGAATCTAGAAAAGGTGAAACATTACTTACCTCGAACGCATTCCAATAAATTCATAAAATTCTATAAATTTTCTTCCAAAAATTCTGTTCGTAGATCATATCGCGATATCCCATGATCAAACATCCACAATCCTATACAGAATCAATTTGAATAATTAGAAAGAATACGAATTCTATATTTCAACGGTTTAGATTGGGTCCGATCATCTAATTTCATCTAATCAAAATCTAATTAAGACCTAAACGATCCAAAGTTTGACTATCAGATCAAATCGGATTCGAAGTGATAGGACCAAGGTTTCTTCATCGATTTCATAAAATCAAGTGGAGAGAGAAAATTAGAGGAGAGAGAATTCATGAGGTACGATTCGAATTGATCAGGTGACACAATCCAACATTACGATGGGTCCAATATCTCGATTGGTGAAATCAATATGATCAAATCAAGTCATGGCTAGATAGAAAATCATGGATGATCAAATCTAAAGATTCATGGTCTGATTAGAGTGGGTGCCAGTACGTTGTCTGACAATCATGGATCAAGGTTCTTCATTAGAATCAGATCAGACTTATTAAAAGAAATTTCTTCATTCACTAACCTTTTTTAGAGAGAGAATCAATCAAGAGAGAGAATATTTTAGAGAGAGAAAATTCTAGAGAGAGAAAATTTTAGAGAGAGAAAATCCATCTTGAATTCTTCAGACAATATGATTCAACAAATTCTGATTGATCATATCAAATCATGTTAAAATTATCATGTGGATAATTAAATAAGATCATGAGAAATAAAATCTAAAAATACTTGATCTGATCAAAGTGGATGTCGGTGTACCGTCCGACGATCACGGATCAAAAATCCATCACGAGGATCATTTAAATTCATCATCATTCTTCTCAAAATTCTAAAAATCTTAGGAGAGATAATCTAGAGAGAGAATTCTAGAGAGAGAAAGTAGAGAGAGAAAATTCAATTCTAGAGAGAGAAAAATACTAATTCAAGCTGAAGAGAGAGAGGAAAGAGAGAGAAACTCTCTTTCTCATATTTTATTATTTATCTCATTATTTATTAATTAATTTTATTTTTCTCTTTCTTCTTTTCTTTCTTTCTCTCTTTTTTTTTTTCTTCATGGAAGAGAGAGAAGAGAAAATCCTATTTATTATTATTATATTATTATTATTTTATTTTTCTTCTTTCTTTTTTTTTTTTTTCTTTTTCCTTTTCTTTTTTTCTTTTCTTTTTCTTCTTTTTCTTTTCTTTTTTTCTTTTCTTTTTTTTTCTTTTCTTTTTCTTTTTCTTTTCCTTCTTCTTCTTCTTTTCTTCCCGGGCTTTCATTGGGCCGAAACATGGGACTTAGAGGTCCCCGTGCCTTGATCGGCCGATCACGACCATCTTATGGCCGGAGGTGGCCGGCGGCAACGGCCGACTCTCCCGGGTTCGGAGAGACCAGGGCCGGCGGTCGGCGTGACCGTCGGCGCCGGAAAATCAGAGGAAAGAGGCGGCTTACAGGGGGGTTTTTTTCTCCAACTAAATCCGGCGACACCCGTCGCCGGCCATCGTGCACACAGGCACGGGAAAGAAGGGAGAGAAGAGAGGGAGAGGAGGGAGACCTTACCACAACCTCCGGTGACCACCACCGGCGAGAAATCGCGGCGAACATGGGTCGAGGAGTCACGGCTTCAAACGGAAAAATCGGAGAAAAATCTCCGGCAATCGACGACGACGGAAGGGTCTACCCATAGAGGAGAGGGGAAGGGTTCTTATAGAGCTCGTCCTAGGGTCTTTCAATGGCCCTAGGACTCCGATTCTTGATCGGAGAAGAGGAAGACTCCGATCGGGAGTCTTCCTGCTCTGTTTTCTTTTTTTTTTTTTTTTGTTTAATGGGCTTTAGTGGGCTTGGTTTGGGCTATAACAATATATATATATATATATATAGGCACGCGCGCGCTCGTGTGCGTGTGTGTATTAGACTAGTAAAGTATCAGTTTGGTTGGCTAATAAAATAGTTATATCATTAACTTAAGTTTGGAACTTACCTTCATTATAATCTATGATGTCAATAAATATCAACAATTTTCTTATCCTCTTCTCAAAATAACATGCGTGCTACTGCCTCTTAAATCCTTAATAAATACAGTCTATCATTAATTTTGCACGCTAGCAGGAGTCCCGTGAAATGTAATTCAAATTTCCAACTTCTTCAGTTATAGCAGATACGACTTGTTGTCTCAAAGCCACCTCCATCAGTATTAACTGATTTCCATGCATTTTGCTCTTCTTAAATTATATATATATATATAATGTCTTGATCTTTTTTTCTAGACATAAGTGGACGTGTGTCAGCCCAATTCTTCGAAGTGTTCGAGGATCATCTAGATAATGAAAAAGGAGTGATGATTTGATGATTAGATTGTGCACAATATTCATAAGGGGCTTTCATCAATTGTTAATTAATCGGGAATGATGGAAGATATGACTTATGTTAACCAATCAACCACTGCATTTAAAAGATGAGATTTATCATTGTTTGTGGTTATGTGATTATCAAGTGTGTGTGCGTTTAATGAGTTCTATAATTGGTTTCATGCATTGAGAACTGTAGTGAGATCCAAAAGGTTCTTAATGGATGAGGGGTGCTTGCTTTTTTTTTTTTGTCTCTTTTGGATTATTAATGAGTATCAGCTGCAATTTTTAATAGAAGATCCTAGCATCATGAATTATAGAATAAGATATAAAAAAATTACAAAAGAAAACTTTATGAAAACATTATTTAGTACCATAAGTTTTGCATTGCAGCAGTTCATCACGAAATTACAACTTTTAGGGTAAGGCTCATTTTTTTACCATATATAAATGGCTAAAACTTTATAGAGATACTTGCATATACCTATTCATTTTATTAACCTTATCTTTCTATTTTAACATGCAACATTCTCCATAGATACAATAGATAGCGTATGCACTTGTGCATTTGCATGCACATTGTCCCAATTATTCACAATAAAGGACTTCTTTTTCTTATGAATTCTGAAATTATTATTACATGTACTACAAAATTATAATTGTGTGGTCTAAAAACTCATGTATAATTTCATGTGACATTTAATACTTATTGGCATATCCCTCTAATATAGCTTTAGAATCGATACAATTATACATGGGGAATACTTTGTTAATAAAAACTATTGCTATTATGCAAGATATATATATATATTTATTTAAAAGACTAATCCAAAATATAGAAGATAATATCAACATATTATAAAAAGAACGGAACTTTCATAAAAGGGTATTTTTCTTTTCTTTTTCTCTCACCCCCCTCTCTGATTTTCCTTCCTCAATTTCCATTTTAACTATCAGCAAGTACGAAAGTAATCATACCACTAAACCAACTAATATTATACTTATAATAGGTTAGATGCATAATATATTTTCTATCAGCAGTTAGCAAAAAATTGCTATGCTTATCTTTATTTGAAATATAAGATATGTTTTACATTGAGACTACTATATAAACTATTGTTCCATATCTGAGAAGATGCTATAAAAATTCGCACTTTGTCTATTTCACTATCTTTTTTATTTTTACTCAGATAATAGAAAAGTGTACAAAAATTTCAAATAGAAGAAACAAAATTAAAGTTTTTGTATTTGAACTATAAATTTAAGCATTATATGTAAATGTTTTAAGTGTATGCCGTAAAAGCTCTCAGGTGACCCAACAAGTAAGATATGAGTAATTAATGTCCAACTGTTAAAAGAGATCTTATAAGACCGTCTTGTGGATATCAAACAACAACTTTTTAAATCTACAATAAAGGAAAAATTCATGGATTAAATTTACTTGAAGTAATTTTATATTCATTTCTTAATCTAATATCTTATAGATATAGTGTTAACTAATATATTAAGAAAGAAAATGAGAATACCATTTTACCTGTCATAGGACTTAAGTCATTGATGAGTAACACAAAAATACTGCTTTAGATAAAATGACAATCCAATTAAGAGTGTAAAGCAACTTGCATATGATATTTAGTCTTTAACTAAATTTATTAGTATTTGCTTTTTTAACAATTGATTAATTGCTTCGTCAGCAAATAAAGTGACAGAAAATTGTAATATATTAGACTTAATTATTTGATGAAAGATGAATATAGAATTGTGGATATCATTTTGGTCCATATGCAAGAAATCATTAGCTTTTGTGCTTTAGTATAACTACATACCTACACATATACATATATTGATATAGATATTGTTGGTGCAAAAATCTGCTTGCGCCGGAGAAGCTAGAGTCGGGGAAGCCGCGGTCGCCGCCGGGACCTGCAAGGGAAGTCTAAACCGGAGGTGGGGTTGCTCCGGCAAGACCCTCCGACGCTCAAGTCAGTTCTCTGCCTCAACAAGAATGGACTGCTCGAACGGAGAATTTAACAGAGTTTTGAGATAAAAAATGAGCTTAGAGAATAACGTATCTGAGTCTCCCTTTTATAGGCGGAGGAGACAACGGATTGATGGCGACATTTGTAACCGTCTGGTAGTGGGCCGCCCATGGTCAGGGAAATTCATTGCGAAGAGTAGTGGGGTAGACTCGTGACCATTGTCATAGCCCGCCACGTAGGGCCTGTTGCAGGTGGGTAGTGGAGCGGCGTCCGTTGCTGCTAGTTGTCAGTGAGTAGTGGAATCGTGCAGCACCTGCCGCAGGGAGCGGAGCAGAATCGTGGCCATTGACACAGCCTGTCAGAGAGTAATGGGTCCGCCGCAGGGGGTGATGGAGCCGCGCGGGATCCGCTACAGGAAGTGGAACAGGATCATGGTTGTTATTGTGATCTGCCAGGGGGCGCGGATCTGTTGATTGAAGCTCGGCGACGGTCGGAGCCCGGCCTCTGTAGAGGTCCGGGAGAGGTCCTCCTGGCGGCCGGGGTCATGGGCGGAGTCTGACCTCCGTGGGAGCCCGGGCGGAGCCGTGCTGCAGGGGATGTCGGAGGCGGAGCCCGGCTCCCGTAGGAGTCCGGGCGGAGCTGTTCTGTAGCTGATGTCGGAGGCGGAGCCCGGCTCCCGTAGGAGTCCGGGCGGAGCCGTGCTGCAGCTGATGTCGGAGGCGGAGCCCGGCTCCCGTAGGAGTCCGGGCAGAACCGTGCTAAAGTCGGCGGCGGAGCCCGGCTCCCGTAGGAGTCCGGGCGGAGCCGTGCTGCTGCTGATGTCGAAGGCGGAGCCCGGCTCCCGTAGGAGTCCGGGCGGAACCGTGCTGAAGTCGGCGGCGGAGCCCGGCTCCCGTAGGAGTCCGGGCGGAGCCGTGCTGCTGCTGATGTCGAAGGCGGAGCCCAGCTCCCGTAGGAGTCCGGGCGGAACCGTGCTGAAGTCGGCGGCGGAGCCCGACTCCCGTAAGAGTCCGGGCGGAGCTGTGCTGCTGCTGATGTCGAAGGCGGAGCCCGGCTCCCGTAGGAGTACGGGCGGAACCGTGCTGAAGTCGGCGGCGGAGCCCGGCTCCCGTAGGAGTCCGGGCGGAGCTGTGCTGAGGTCGGCGGCGGAGCCCGGCTCCCGTAGGAGTCCAGGCGGAGCTGTGCTGCTGCTGATGTCGAAGGCGGAGCCCGGCTCCCGTAGGAGTCCGGGCGGAACCGTGCTGAAGTCGGCGGCAGAGCCCGGCTCCCGTAGGAGTCCGGGCGGAGCCGTGCTGAGGTCGGCGGCGGAGCCCGGCTCCCGTAGGAGTCCGGGCGGAGCTGTGCTGCTGCTGATATCGAAGGCGGAGCCTGGCTCCCGTAGGAGTTCGGGCGGAACCGTGCTGAAGTCGGCGGCGGAGCCTGTCTCCCGTAGGAGTCCGGGCGGAGCCGTTCTGTTCCGTCGTCGACTCCGCTGGGGGTTTCGGCTGTGGATATTTTATACCCAACACTAGTCCCCCTACTTCCTAGTTTGAATTTCAAACGAAGGAAGTACAGAGAGCGAGATGGGTACAGCCGGAACCGTCCCTTCGAATCCTGCGCACTGCCGCCTCCAGATATTTTGGCATTTAATGCGTGTACGTCATAGCCCGCTTCTCGATGAAGAGTCTTTTCGGAACCCCCGTTGAAATGCGATCCCAAGCGTCGTGCCACGGGAATTTGTGAGCGGTCAACCCTCGATAGCAATGAAGTGGATAAGCGCGACACGTGGCACACACCAGCTGGCCCAGGAATACTCGTCGCCATAACTGCGCTAGGATCCGTCGGCTATTTAAACCCCTCAGTCCTTTCATGGCCTCATCCTGGCGCTTTTCTTTCCCCTGAGAGTCTTGCTTCCCTCGCACCAGTCCTTGCCTCCTTCAGCCCCCCCTTCCCCCCCAATTCTTCTTTGAGGGTCCCTACACCATGTCCTCTACCCCGGAAACCGTCCTTGAGGGGATTTTTAGGGCTTGGAGGAAGGTGAGGAGGAGAATAGCGATCGGTGAAAATCTCCATCGTTTTAAAGGGGGCTCGAGGAAGAATTCCTTCAACAACAGGGGTTTAATAACGGGGGCTGTCGGTGAAGTTATTCTGCCCGCGAATTTCGGAGTAGCAAGGCGGGGTGATACCGATCAAGAGGGCAGAGCTGCCGTCATAAGCCATGATGGGATCCTTAACGCCGTCGGGGCTGAGGGACCGGAGACGGTCGGCATCGATGGCGAGGCGGTGGAACTTGCTGCGGGGACGGTGGAAGTAGCGCATGCCGACCTTGCCGGAGCATTTTGGGTGGCGGCTGTTGTGGGGCATTCGGAGGTGAGGCACATCTCTGGCGTCGCTACCGCTTCCGAGGTGACTCCAGTTCTTCTTGAAACAGGTCTTCGCTACTGCCGCCGTTGTCCTTACCGTCTCCGGAGATCTATCCCACCCCTTTCCTGCTAGGGTTGGGACTTCGGAAACAGAATGAGGCGAGATGGGGTGAGAGCTGTTACACGCACTGGAGAACGCGACTGAGAAGGGTAGAGATGGAGAGAGGAGTTCGTAGCTCGAAGGGGCCTCCAGTTCGTCCCGCCCGAACCGTGCTTGCGAGACTTGCGATGACATGTATCTTCTTTTTCTTTTTCCCCTGACCCACCGGGTCCTGTAATGTATACTCTTGTTAAATGAAAAAGATATCTTGGTACCTCGTCTGCATCTCGCATCAAATAGTTGTCTGTCGAATCTCTTCATTTTCCTTTCCTGCTCTTCGTCTGTGTCACGTCGTCCCAAGGTCGTCGGCGACTTCTTCAGTTCATGTGGGGTTGTCGTTTGCCGAGCTATTTTTCGGTTCTTACGCCGTTCGAAGATACCCAATTGTCATTCCGTTGATGGTTGCAGGTTTGCTTGGGGCCTTCGGGCCCGAGATTCCTCCTAGGGCTTGAATTTGGGGATTCGAGCTTCCGTTGCCTTCGATCACTATTTGCTTTCCTTTTTTGCTTGGATTTTTCTCCGCCGAAGTCGGGGCTAAGTTCGGCTCCCTTGGTAGTCCGAGCGGAGAAGTCCTCCTGAAGTTGGAGTAGCTTGGCTCTCGTAGGGGCCAGGGCAAAGTTTTCGTTTTCCTGCAATCAAAGTCATAGGCAAGGTCCGGCTTCCGTAGAAGTCCGGGCGGGGTTGTCCTGTAGCTGATGTCGGCGATGGAGCCCGGCTCCTGTAGGAGTCCGGGTGAAATCTTCCATGGCGTCGCAGACGGAACCCGGCCCCCGTAGGAGTCCGGGCGAAATCTTTTTTGTCGTTGGAACCCGGTTCCCGTAGGAGTCCGGGTAAAGTCTTTTTTATCATTGGAACCCGGCTCCCGTAGGAGTCCGGGCGAAATCTTTCTTGTCGTTGGAACCTGGCTCCCGTAGGAGTCCGGACGAAATCTTTCTTGTCGTTGGAACCCGGCTCCCGTAGGAGTCCGGGTAAAGTCTTCTTCGTCGTTGGAACCCGGCTCCCGTAGGAGTCCGGGCGAAATCTTTCTTGTCGTTGGAACCCGGCTCCCGTAGGAGTCCGGGCGAAGTCTTCTTCGTCGTTGGAACCCGGCTCCCGTAGGAGTCCGGGCGAAATCTTTCTTGTCGTTGGAACCCAGCTCCCGTAGGAGTCCGGGTAAAGTCTTCTTCGTCGTTGGAACCCGGCTCCCGTAGGAGTCCGGGCCTTCATTTCGCTCGAGCCGGCGTGAGGTTCTCCTCGTGTTCCTGACACGGCTGTGGGGGCACATTGGGGCGTTGTAAGGCCTCTCCCCCCATCCGGTCTAAAAGAATCGGGCCTTCGACTTTGCTCAAGTTAGGGCGAGGTTCTCCTCCTGTCCCTAACAGGCTGTGGGGGCACATATGGGCGTTGCGAGGCCTCTCCCCCCATCCGGTCTAAAAGAACCGGACCTTCGACTTTGCTCAAGTTAGGGCGAGGTTCTCCTCCTGTCCCTAACAGGGCTGTGGGGGCACATATGGGCGTTGTGAGGCCTCTCCCCCCATCCGGTCTAAAAGAACCGGGCCTTCGACTTTGCTCAAGTTAGGGCGAGGTTCTCCTCCTGTTCCTAACAGGGCTGTGGGGGCACATATGGGCGTTGTGAGGCCTCTCCCCCCATCCGGTCTAAAAGAACCAGGCCTTCGACTTTGCTCAAGTTAGGGTGAGGTTCTCCTCCTGTCCCTAACAGGGCTGTGGGGGCACATATGGGCGTTGTGAGGCCTCTCCCCCCATCCGGTCTAAAAGAACCGGGCCTTCGACTTTATAAGATTGCCCTCTTATTTTTGATACAGTTTGCTTGAATTGTCCCAAGACAGATGGGCACGCATTTTTGATTAAGACGAAATTACTGGTAGTACATCCGTAAGTTTTTTGAGCTCCATGGTCGCGGGAGGTCGGCTCCTCCGAGCTCCTTAAGATAATAGGTTCCAGACCGGACTACTTCCTTGACCTCGTAAGGTCTCTCCCAGTTTGGGGCAAGTTTCCCCTGGCCCTGTGGTTGCGAGACAGCAGCTCGTCGGAGCACTAGATCTCCTGCTTTAAATGCCTTGTTCTTGACCCGGGCGTTGTAATATCGGGCAACTTTCTGTCTGTAGGCTGCCATTCGAACCTGAGCGATCTCCCATCTTTCTTCCAGCAGGTCGAGGTTGGCTCTGAGGTTTTGTGCGTTTTGGGGTTCGTCGAATACCACGACTCGTGCCGACGGGAGTTTAAGCTCGATCGGGATGACGGCTTCCATACCAAAGGCTAAAGCGAAGGGAGTCTCCCCTGTAGGCAACCTCTGGGTGGTTCGATACGCCCATAGCACATGATAAAGTTCGTCCGCCCAAGTTCCTTTCGCTCTTTCAAGCCTTGTCTTAATTCCCTGCAAAAGGGTTCTGTTAGTTACCTCAGCTTCGCAGTTTGCCTGAGGATGGGCCACTGATGTGAAGTTGTGGGAGATGTTTAGATCTTCACAGAATTCAGCGAATCTGGCTCCCGCGAATTGCCGTCCATTATCAGTGATTAGGGTTCTAGGCAAACCGAACCTGCATACGATTGATTTCCAGACGAAATCCTGCACTTTCGCTTCTGTGATTTTTGCTAGTGGCTCGGCCTCGATCCATTTGGTGAAGTAGTCGATCGCTATAAGGAGAAACTTCCTTTGACCGGACGCCATGGGAAAGGGGCCAAGAATATCCATCCCCCATTGTGCAAAAGGCCATGGGGCACTCAAGGGTGTGAGCTCAGTAGCAGGTTGTCTCTGGACGTTGGCGTATCTCTGGCATCAATCGCACTTTTTGACATATTCGATTGAATCATGATGCATTGTTGGCCAGTAATACCCTTGGCGGAGTAGCTTGTAGGATAAAGATCTGGCACCCAAATGATTTCCGCAAGCTCCCTCGTGCACTTCCCATAAAGCGTAGTCAGCTTCTGAGGGCCGGAGACACCTTAAGAGGGGCAAGGAGTATGATCTTTTGTACAATTTGCCCTCATAAAGGATGTACCGGGAGGTTTGATTTCGGAGCTTCCGGGCCTCTTTCGCGTCCTGGGGGAGAATCCCGTCTTTAAGATAGGTTGTCAGTGGATCGATCCAGCTAGGCTCGTGGTCGATCTCCATTATGGGCCGCGGTTCTTCCGTACTCGGATGTTTTAAAACTTCAAAGAGGACACCTTTGGGCAATTCGACCGGAGCCGATGTCGCCAGTTTGGAGAGAAGATCGGCTCTGGTATTCTCCGACCTTGGAATTTGTCTGATGTCGAAACTGCTAAAGGTAGGGGTGAACTCCTTCACTTTCTCAAGATATTTGGCCATGCTGTCCTCCCGTGCTTCATAGCTCCCGCTGACTTGCCCCACCACAAGTTGGGAGTCGCTGTGCACCCGGAGTTGGCCTATTCCAAGCTCTTTGGCGACCCTTAATCCCGCAATCAGAGCTTCATATTCCGCTCCATTGTTTGTTGCGGAAAACTCGAAACGCAGAGCGTACTCTGCGACGACTCCCTCCGGGCTGACCAAGATCAGGCCTGCACCCGCGCCTGCCATGTTGGAAGATCCGTCCACATAGAGGGTCCAAAAGCAATCGAAGGGGCTGGCTTCTTCGTTGGGGGAGTTCGGTCGAGCCTTCAGGTCGTCAACTTTGCTTTGCTCAGGTTCGGCCTCCTCGGGGATGGTGCACTCTACTATGAAATCTGCCAATATTTGGGCCTTTATTGCTAGTCTAGGTTTGTAGTTGATGTCGAATTCTGTGAGCTCGATCGCCCATTTTGCCATTCTTCCAGAGGTATCAGCTCGGTGCAAAACCGCCTTGATCGGTTGATCGGTGAGTAGCGTCACCGTGTGCCCTTGAAAGTAAGGTCGGAGTCTCCGAGCTGCAATCAACAAGGTGTAGGTCAGTTTTTCTAATTTAGTATACCTGATCTCGGCGTCCCTCAGCGCACGGCTAATGTAGTAGACCGGCCGTTGGACTTTCATTTCTTCTTTGACAAGGACAGCCGTGAGGGCTGTGGGAGAGACTGCCAGGTATAAAAATAGTTCCTCCCCAGGTTCGGGCTTCGCCAACAGTGGGGGTGAGCTAAGGTAGCCTTTTAATTCTTCGAATGCCTGTTGGCATTCAGAGATCCAACAGAAGTTCTTCGACTGCTTGAGGGTTTGAAAGAAGGGCAAACATCGTTCGGCCGACCTCGCGACAAAGTGATTAAGAGCCGCAATCCTTCCCGTGAGGCACTGAACCTCCTTGATCGACCTTGGGGCGGTCATATTTTGGATGGCACGAATTTTCTCCGGATTGGCCTCGATCCTGCGCCCCGCTACCATGAAGCCCAGGAACTTTCTTGAGGTTACCCCAAAAGCGCATTTGGTCAGGTTCAGCTTCATTCTGTACTTTCGGAGAGCGTCAAAGGTTTTCTCGAGGTCGGCGACATGATTTCTGAAAGATCTGCTTTTCACGAGCATGTCGTCCACGTAAACCTCCATGTTTCGGCCGATCTGCTCCTTGAAGATTTTGTTCACCAGTCGCTGATAGGTTGCGCCCGCGTTCTTGAGGCCGAACGGCATAACCCTGTAGCAGTAAAGGCCGTGATTAGTGATAAAAGCTGTCTTTTCTTCATCTTCCAATGCCATTCTAATCTGGTTATAGCCGGAGAACGCGTCTATAAAAGTGAGGAGCTCATGGCCTGAGGTAGCGTCCACCAGTTGGTCGATCCTGGGAAGGGGGTAGCTGTCCTTTGGGCAAGCCTTATTCAGCTTTTTGAAGTCGATACACATCCTCCACTTGCCGTTTGCTTTCTTGACCAAAACAACATTGGAGATCCACTCAGGATAATTGACTTCCTTGATAAATCCGGCCTTGAGAAGCTTATCCACTTCCTCGGCTATTGCCTTCTGCCTCTCCGGGGCATGACTCCGGATTTTTTCTTTCGTCGGCCGATGTTTAGGGTCGACCGTCAGATGATGTTCCATGACTTCTGTGTCGATCCCCGGCATATCCGTCGGGACCCATGCGAAAACGTCCGTATTTCTTCGGAGGAAATCCACAAGACGCGTCCGCACCTCCTCCCCCAAGTTGGAGCCAATTAACACCACATGCTCCGTGTTCCCATCATTCAGAGGGATTGATATTAGGTCTTCAATTGGACCGCCCCTCTCTTCAGCGAGGTCATCGCGGGCATCCAATCCATCGACCGGATAGGGGTCCGCTTGATCGCTTCTTTGCAAGGTAATGTTGTAGCAATGCCTGGCCAGCGCTTGGTCTCCCCGGACTTCTTCGATCCCCTGGCTGGTGGGGAACTTCAATTTCAAATGGTAGGTTGAAACAACAGCTCTGAGGGCATTGAGGCTGGGTCGGCCAAGAATTGCATTGTAGGCAGATGGCGCCTTTACCACCAGAAAATTCACCAGGGCTCTGGACTGCTTTGGATGCTGACCCGCGATCACAGTTAGAGCTATCATTCCTTCCGTCGGAACGGCGTCACCGGTAAACCCTATTAAGGGGGAGCAAATCGGCCTTAGATGGCCGCCAAGAGTGGCCATTCTTGAAAAAACGTTGTAGAACAAGATGTCGGCCGAACTCCCGTTGTCGACGAGAATGCGACGGACGTCGTAATTTGCTATGTTCAAGAAAACTACGACCGCGTCGTTATGAGGGAATTGGACTCCCTGGGCGTCTTCTTCAGTGAAGGCTATGGGTTCTTCAACTTTTTGCCGCTTGAGGGATGCAGCTGATGTACCGATTGCCTCCCGTCGGGATTCCCCCAAGATGACGTTGACGGAATCCGACGGAGCCCGATCCTCCGGCCACCCTTTATCAGCGACCATAACCGGAGGTAGTTGTGCAGAGACCTCGTGAGAGGGCATCAGACGAGGGAAGGAGGATTGGGCGCCGGAAAAGATGGCCGGAAGCGGGTCCGTTGAGCGCTCCTTTAAGAACAAGGGTGCTGCGAAGACACACCCCTTCCTCTAGTGCCAATCCTGTTGGTGCAAAAATCTGCTTGCGCCGGAGAAGCTGGAGTCGGGGAAGCCGCGGTCTCCGTCGGGACCTGCAAGAGAAGTATAAACCGGAGGTGGGGTTGCTCCGGCAAGACCCTCCGACGCTCAAGTCAGTTCTCTGCCTCAACAAGAATGGAGTGCTCGAACGGAGAATTTAGCAGAGTTTTGAGATAAGAAATGAGCTTAGAGAATAACGTATCTGAGTCCCCCTTTTATAGGCGGAGGAGACAACGGATTGATGGCGACATTTGTAACCGTCTGGTAGTGGGCCGCCCATGGTCAGGGAAATTCATTGCGAAGAGTAGTGGGGTAGACTCGTGGCCATTGTCATAGCCCGCCACGTAGGGCCTGTTGCAGGTGGGTAGTGGAGCGGCGTCCGTTGCTGCTAGTTGTCAGTGAGTAGTGGAATCGTGCAGCACCTGCCGCAGGGAGCGGAGCAGAATCGTGGCCATTGACACAGCCTGTCAGAGAGTAATGGGTCCGCCGCAGGGGGTGATGGGGCCGCGTGGGATCCGCTACAGGAAGTGGAACAGGATCATGGTTGTTATTGTGATCTGCCAGGGGGCGCGGATCTGTTGATTGAAGCTCGGCGACGGTCGGAGCCCGGCCTCTATAGAGGTCCGGGAGAGGTCCTCCTGGCGGCCGGGGTCATGGGCGGAGTCTGACCTCCGTGGGAGCCCGGGCGGAGCCGTGCTGCAGGGGATGTCGGAGGTGGAGCCCGGCTCCCGTAGGAGTCCGGGCGGAGCTGTTCTGTAGCTGATGTCGGAGGCGGAGCCCGGCTCCCGTAGGAGTCCGGGCGGAGCCGTGCTGCAGCTGATGTCGGAGGCGGAGCCCGGCTCCCGTAGGAGTCCGGGCGGAACCGTGCTGAAGTCGGCGGCGGAGCCCGGCTCCCGTAGGAGTCCGGGCGGAGCCGTGCTGCTGCTGATGTCGAAGGCGGAGTCCGGGCAGAACCGTGCTGAAGTCGGCGGCGGAGCCCGGCTCCCGTAGGAGTCCGGGCGGAGCCGTGCTGCTGCTGATGTCGAAGGCGGAGCCCGGCTCCCGTAGGAGTTCGGGCGGAACCGTGCTGAAGTCGGCGGCGGAGCTCGGCTCCCGTAGGAGTCCGGGCGGAGCTGTGCTGCTGCTGATGTCGAAGGCGGAGCCCGGCTCCCGTAGGAGTCCGGGCGGAACCATGCTGAAGTCGGCGACGGAGCCCGGCTCCTGTAGGAGTCCGGGCGGAGCTGTGCTGAGGTCGACGGCGGAGCCCGGCTCCCGTAGGAGTCCGGGCGGAGCTGTGCTGCTACTGATGTCGAAGGCGGAGCCCGGCTCCCGTAGGAGTCCGGGCGGAACCGTGCTGAAGTTGGCGGCGGAACCCGGCTCCCGTAGGAGTCCGGGCGGAGCCGTGCTGAGGTCGGCGGCGGAGCCCGGCTCCCGTAGGAGTCCGGGTGGAGCTGTGCTGCTGCTGATGTCGAAGGCGGAGCCCGGCTCCCGTAGGAGTCCGGGCGGAACCGTGCTGAAGTCGGCGGCGGAGCCCGGCTCCCGTAGGAGTCCGGGCGGAGCCGTTCTGTTCCGTCGTCGACTCCGCTGGGGGTTTCGGCTGTGGGTATTTTATATCCAACAGATATATAGGCGTAATATTTGCAGGATGGAGGATATTGTGTAAAAGTACTTGAACATCCCTGTATGGATATGCAGTTATTTATATATCCATATATTATAAGCTTTAAAAGATGTCGGTCCTCACTGTCCCCTTGAAATTTTCTGGGAAAAAAAATATATATATATATATATATATATGGCATAACGTTTGCAGGGTAGAAGATATTGGGTAATATTACTTGAAGATCTTTATATCGATGCATAGTTATTTATAGATCCATATGTTACCAGCTTTAAGAGGTGTCATACGTACACCCGCGCACGCGCACCCATGTATATATAGCATAACATTCGTAGGATATATATATATATATATATATATATATATATATATATATATATATATATATATGGCATAATGTTTGCAGGGTAGAAGATATTGGGTAATATTACTTGAAGATCTTTATATCGATGCATGGTTATTTATAGATCCATATGTTACAAGCTTTAAGAGGCGTCACACGTACACCCGCGCACGCGCACACATGTATATATAGCATAACATTCGTAGGATAGAAGATATTGTATAAAATTACTTGAAGATTCTTATATGGATGCGCAGTTATTTATATATCCGCAGATTGCAAGGTTTAAACAGCGTCAATTATCACTGTCGACTTTACCTTGAAATTTTCTAAGGGTAGAATATATGTCAATAGAAAAAATTTAGAGATCTTAAAGAGGATACTCCGTTTCCCTAAATTGCAATACTTAGATAAATTCAACAGATAACCACCAACTTAACATCCAATACATCAGAAGGGGAAATTTTCTGTTAATCTTGTACTTGAACATGTTGTACTAGAAAACAAGGCACTTTATTTTTTGAAGAAGATAGAGAAGGCCCATTGAAATTTGTTGAGATAATGAACGTTTGGGCAGGACTGGAGAATAGATCAATAGGACCTAACTTCCAATGACTCTATGACCCGAACCAATCGCAGCCCTTACCAATCCTTGTCATTATTGCTTGTTTCTAGATCACCAAACATTCATGTTCTTTGGATCAAAGGGTGCAAATAAGCTGAGTAGCTTACAAGTTGCTTAAACTTAAGTTCAAGATTAACTGAATTTGGTTGTTATTGGGACCGAGCTTAACTCGACTAGTAAAATTCTCAACTCTGAATGCTTGTGAGCTTAATCGAGTATTTTATTTATAATATACATAATTAATTCAATATTTTAAAATATAATATTTTATTTTATTTTAATCATATTTTTTAAATATGATCAAAATTCAAATTCGAGCTCGAACCTAAGTTCGAGTGTGGCTTGATTGGTACTCAAGTCGATTTAATCTCATGCATATATATATTTTTTTTAATCAAATTGAATTCAAGCTTGGATATTAAGGATCAATTATAAATCAAATTTTGAATTTGAATATTTGAAGTCGACCTCCAGATGCCAGCCATTCGATTTAGCTCGATAGGACCCTGCCAGGATCACCTAACACCCGAGAAGGGCAAAACTGACCAGCCAATATTTGCCACAGCCACGGAACCAACTGGAGCATCGTCCAGAGAAAAAACCCTTTATGCCTTATCGGCCGTCCCATCACCAAGACAAGAAATATTCAGAAGGTTGCATCTTCCTCACGACAAAAACTTCTACAAATGCTATCCATCTAAATAATAAACTTCCACAAATGTTATCATAATGCTTGGTAAAAGCCCATTAGGTGAAAGAGCTGGTAAGTACAAGTCTTAGATAGTCTGCACCAAAGCAAGAATGGCCAGTGCTATGAAGGGAAAGGAGATGCATACAAATTAAACCATGACCACCCTATAAATTAATTGATGGTACCCATATAGATCAATGATGAAGATGCATACAAAGATAATCAGGTTATCTGAAACAGCCTACTACATAATAAGAAGGCAATGGCTCATCAATGTTTCACAACAACGCAGATAATTATCAGCATTTTGGTTTTCCTAGGTGTTACTTCCTGTATAATACCATTAACTGTGCAAGGATAAAATATGTAGATAAAGATAACAAACCACATGATAATCTGCAAATGCAATATAACAGATAAGTAATTCTTCAAATCCAGGATATAATACATGATAGTAGAGGAAAGATTGTCATAACCCACTTCGTTACTGAAAGATCAAGATACGGTGAATTTTTTCAGATGTGCAGCAGTTACTATCATCATCCACAGGTAAAAAGTTGATCAAGACTATTTCCCATCCATTGATTCGGTCCACCCAAGACCTGGCCTTGATATTTCCTCCTGTGGTTCTTCAAAATCGCGTGCATCACGAAGCGAAGCTTCAAAGTCAGTTGAATCAATTGCAACAGGTAAGAAACTACTTATATCATCTCTAGCTCCAAAACCTCCAGCTCGTATGACATCATCGGTCGTAATGGCAGCTTCCATGTTTACATCTCCAGTATTACTCTCGTTTTTCATACCAACACTTTGTTCCATGGCCTTGCCATTGGCTTTCTTCATGTCATAATCTTCAGTGGATTTCGGGGCGTCTCCATCTTGGTTTGGGGGATCCCTTAACTCCATTTCATGTTTAGTTCCTTCCTTTGTTTCATTTATCACATCATTTGCATTCTTCTCTAAAAGAAAATTCAAATTTAACCTTCTATTAGACAATTGAGTGCTTAGCCGTATATACAAACATGAACAAGAGAAGAAGAAATTCTATCAAAGTGAAGTTTCGCAACAACATAATCCAATATTTTAGGAAACTTTAGTACTCAATGGCATTATTTTACATTTTTCTGAATTCAATAGTTTCCCATTCCAACTTGAAATGGATAACAGACTTGCAAACAAAGTGAAGTTTCGCAACAACAGAAATTGGAAAGAACGAGTCTTCTATAGTTGAAATTTCAGATTTGAAACTTCAGCTTGTGGCACCAAGAAAGCAAAAGGATGACAGCACATCTAAGGAAACTGAAATACGTTGAAAATTTCAAATTTTCAACTTAATGTCCACATTTGTGAGATAGCAAATTAATTCAGTAATTAAGTGCACAGAACCAGCAGATTCCAACTCATCTGAAATGCTATTGAAGTACAAAAAAAAAAAAAAAAATCTATACTTTCCCCCATAATATGTTTGTTAACATGTGCGTATCAGCTTGTAGCTCTCTTTCTACTGCAGTACAAGTAATGTGACATTAATTTCCTAGCTTATGCATAAATATTCAAACAATCAAAAAGAATAACAGGACAAGAAGGAAAGGGGAAAAAACACATCTTCAAAGGTAAGACCCAGCGATGCAGCAGTTACTTGTGGCACTCTCTTCTTAACGCAACAAACAACGTCCATCATAACCATACCTATTATATGAACTTAGACACGAGAGAATGGGTCGGAGGAAATTAATATTAAAAATTAAAGGAGAAATTGTACGAGAACAGGGTCAAAGAACATGCCACAATAGGTCAGCATCTTGAATTACTGAATTATCCAAGAATTACAACAAGCACTTTAGTCTCATAGTTAAAATTTTTTTCTAATTGTTAACTAACAGAGACAACCATCATGTTAGCTGGACAACTTGTTCAGTAAGCACAGGAATCTTAATATACTCATAAGAAGTAACATATCGCAAGTAGCTACAGGCCACTGACTCCCTTGAAATACATAAATATTGGGGAGATAAATGTGCAGCCATTCATGTTAGGCATATCCCTATGTCTTTATACATGTCTTTAGTTTCACCACCATCTTAAGAAGGGTCAAGACTCTTTGTCAAGAAAAAGAACATCACAAAGTTAAAATAACAAATGCATATGCTTAAATATTCTTGCTTCCCAGTTAGAATTTTGCAGTTAATTCAATCTTAATCTAACCCTAAATATCACACAAGAAAAATAAAATGCACACAACATTTTATCTTTGTATCTCATACATACTTCTTGCTTTCTTCTTTATTTGACCTTTGACTCTGCCTCTCTAAACTTCTTTTCTACATGAGGTAATATTTGTTCATTTGGTCATGTACCATAGTCCTCTTTGATGCAGTATATGTTGCAAATTTTCTAAGCAGTTAGTCCTTCCCACTGACATTAGCACCACCATGTCTAATCTGCTTTTGACTCAGTACTTTGATGTTCAACCTTCTCTAATTCTTTCAACAGTTGAATTTTTTTAATTAATTTTTTGACAACTGAATGTGCCTGGGTATATCCATAAGTCACACGGTAACGTTATCATGGTTTCAAATTAGGCTTTTGAACAGCATTATGCTTTGAATTTATTAAGGTTTTCCTTAATTCTTCTGCAGGTGATTGTACCTAAAATTTACAAACATCAAATCTCAACAGCAATCCATATTAGACTTCTCCCCAGAGACAGTGTCCTATAGCAAACTGCTTACCAAAAGAGGTTGATAAGACTAAGGGCCAATCTTGTTTGGGGACACGGACTATGTTGTTCCTGTTAAGATATGTGTTTTGTCTGTCATTATAAATCTAGCCATGTTTTGGAATTTTATAAAGGTGAATGATATTGGAATTTTTCTTATTGAAATGCATGCAAAAGATATGGTTTAGCCTATGAGGTGTGGATGTAGGGTTAGATTAGAAACATAAGAAACAAGCACAAAAAATTCTAAAAAGAGTAGTGCGAAAGGAAAAGTGAGAAAGATAAGATCTGGACTAGCCCCAGGATGTTCCTAGTGGCCACCTTTTTAAAAAGATCTAAACGTGGCTTATAATGACAAATGCCCCTCCACTTATAGTCTGATTAGAAATCAGCCACTACTTCAACACCAAAAATAACTTATTGTGGACCACATAGAAGTAAATTTTTGACCAAGTAACAATAAAATAAAATAACCATTACTTCATGCCCAAGAAAATATGTTAATGCTGAGCAAAACAAAACAAAACAGTAGAAATTTACAAAAACCTAGCTGATATGTCAAATAATAAAAATAATATCAACAAGGCTCAAATGAGACAGCTAGCTAACTAAGACTTGATTGACTCAACTAAATCACTTGATCAACACTTTAAGCTTTTGGTATGCAAGCATTAGCCACAACAATCTTATAAAATCAACTAGGCTAATAGCTTTTGCATAATTTCATTAACGAGATTAACATATTTTTGGTTCTTCAATGCTTAGCCTCTGAATACAAAAAACATAATGCTTTCTTCCCAGAAATCTTAAGATGTCTACATGCAGCCTTCTCTTGGTCAAATAGGCCCTATTCCTGGCTCAAGTAATTCATAAAGCAATTTTGGCAGTTCAGTCTATGTATGATCATGCATGTTTGGCTCGACACATATCCTCTTAAACAAAGCCACAAAATTCTCATTGCATATAAGATAATAAGGACCAATAGTTGACACCACAGTTACTTTGTTGAGACATGTCTGTGATTGCAATTTGATATTGGAGAACATTTACCCATTTTTTATAGGTTTCAATCATCAGGGACATTGGTTTTCCCTACATAATTAATTTGATGTGATATCCCATGTCAACTTCACAGACATGTAGGCAACCCTGCACCAATCAAGCTCCATTAAAGACTTTGTTGGAGAATGCGAGCCTCTCCTAATCCTACAAGCTCCCGTCAACTCATCAAAGAGACTGAATTGTCTTTCCATCAGTTAGCCTGTTAATGAACGCATTTGGTCAGTTAACTCATTTTCTTCTCATTATGATCCACTAGCTCACACACTGCTACCTTCATGATCATATTTCATATATCACATGATTCTCTTTATCACTTCCATTTGTTTGAGTTCAAGCATATTTTCATTTCCATCAATTTGGTGAAGCAACAACCTATGCTTCATTACCGGTCTCTTCCTTGAAACTTAAATTGCCCTTCGTAATCCATGGAGAAGATGTTTTTTATGCTTGAATACCAGATATATTGATGCACCATTTTCTGATTGACCCTTGTAAACATTATCTGACTTGAACATGTATCGCAAGTCTGAAAGTTATCCACATCGCCAATAATCAGTTGTTTCACAATAATACATTGATTTTTTTTCCTTTCTCATCAACTCCCTTTACATAACCCCCACTGATTTTGATAATCAGTGACTACTATGTGCTTACACACCATCAAAACACATTACTATCAACCAGATACAATGCATTATACATCTGTTGCATTGTAACGCAATACCAGCCTAACCATGCCGCTCTTGTATCATGTATATATACTGAGCTATCTCTGGTTTGTGGCATTTTATGGCTTATATTCTCAAGTATCAACACATCAACAACAATCAACACGAGACGTATAACAAGGATATTTTGTAGAAAAGGTAAACTTCAAGTCGAGAAGACATCATCGCCTCTACATAGTTTCAGAATTACCAAATTGTTATTAAAATTAACATGAGAAAGTTTTCTGTTTACATTCTTATGATGGATACCCAACTCGGGCCACTCAGACATAATGCCTTCTGACCTATTTTAGGAAAATCTGGAAAACACCATTTATCATTCTTATTCTACTAAAATTCATCAGACATTTATCTTTCAATACAAAGGATGTAAAAAAAGGTTAAGTGTTTCTGGTTCATGTCAGAAATATTGGTAACTGAGCCTCTCATGAGTTGACAATTCATGCTGTATTCATGTTTCGGCAGAGGTGCACAAGTTTCTGTTTAAATATTTAACAAACGGTCATCCTCCATAACATAGATCAGCGAAACATATGAATGAATTATAAACGATACTTTATGTATAAAACATTATACGAAATAAAGAACCAAAATGTTACGAAAGCAATTTGTTGATTCCTGATGAAATAAGAAACTAAAATAAAGACCAGTATCTGATATTACCTCCAGAACAAGCAGCTGAAGTAAAATCCATAAATCAAATTAAGTTTCCCCGATGTTTCTTTTTGCCAAAATTCTGGAACCCCTCTTGCAGAACCTTATGAACCACTTGCTACCTGCATGATGATCTTCTACAATAATTATTGGCATTAAATAAACTAACCCAGGTCCACTATTTTTTGCATAGCTAATACTTCAAAAAGTAGTCAATCATGATTCATGATCATGAGAAAAAATAAATAAATATGATGCATTAAGGTTCAGAAATACAAATTGTCAAATATGAACATGAACTTTCAAATGCAACTCTTCGATAAACTATTGGCAGCAGAGACTGAATACTCAGTAATTGGAAATATGAACATAAAAAAGGGGAAAATGGGAAATAAAGAGGCTCCAGAACAGCTTATAAATTAATGTTAGTTGTTTCAAATGGTCTGGGGAGGAGATACTGTTCCATTTTCTGGAAGCCAGTCCAGTGAAAAAACTAATTGGTAGCAAAAAAATAAAATGTTCAGCTATGGAATAATAAAGATTTGTCCAGTGTTTGAAAATTTTGTTATCAACAGCTAATGATTTGATTCTTGGTAGCAGGTGTTGGTGTAACCAAAAAAATTTAGCAACTAAGAATTCAAGGATCAATGAAGGCTACTGTCCAAGACCATAATAATAAAATTATAAATTCGTTTTTTTCGTATAAATTCCTTATGACTGCTAAGAAGTTGGTGAGATGCATCAAAATAAATAACTCAAATTTCAGGTATACAAAATTAACACATGTTTTCCATTCAAAGTCGTACATCTAAGCTCTAGCTTCTAGCAGGACACGTGACTGAAGAAGATTGCAAGCTCCACCACTGGATCTAAGACAAGAGTATCATATTCAATTACTTTTATTGTGCTATTATTCACAAGTTCAATATAATTTATACAACCAACAACATATTCTGAAAGTGCTTTTCATCATATGTCCACCTTGTATATCTTAAGGCAAGCTGAAAGTCATTATATTGAGATACTATGAAAATATGGTAACATTAACCAAAGTTGGTGAATTATAGAATGATTGAATGGCCAAGGAGCGAGTAACTTAGGCATTCAGCATCTTTGTGACAGTTATAGGGATACATTAGGTCAATTGCTTGGGGTTCACCTCGATTTTTGACAACCATGACTACATTTTTAATACTAGATTTTTCTTTTTTCTCTTTCTTCTTGGCAAAGGAATTTGGATATTTTCATCATTTCTCTGTTGAACTTTCCCGTGGCACATTTTTTTTAATAGCCTCATTTATAATGATGCTAAAGATCACTTAACATTTGGCTTATCAAGGCAACGACCACTGAGTACCATAAGGCGGACTACCATTTGACCAGAAAAAGGCACCCTGATTGCCAATTCTATGTAAGCAAAGCAGTTGTCTTAGGTTCTTAAAATTAACTAAGCGACAATTCTCAAAGAGAAGGCCGGTATTTTGCTACTCCTTCGAAGTCCAAACAAAGGTTAGCATTGATAAATCTTCAACCTAGGCACCAACAAGTTTGTTATCCAACTGTGGTTCTAAGCAGAACCCATATTATCCCTTTCCAGGGACAAAAAAAAAAAAAATTCATATGAGATAATTCAACAGCCCACTCAAATCTCCTTCTAAAAGATTTCACAGAGCAAGTTGAGCAATACTTATTTCAGAGGAAAGCGATAGAGAGAGACAGTCTAATGGAACTATTAGAAATTTAAATGCTCACAAAAGACCTAAACGATGAAAGGAATGGAGAGTGAAAAGAAGATGGAAGGGTTGGAAGCCCGAATCCTTACCTCCTGCGCTCTTCTAAAATTGCGGCAAAAATGCCCGCTTGTTCCTGCGCTTCCAAAAAAGCTCGATCTTGCTGGTCGCGAGTTGCGACACGCTAACACGTGTACGGCAATTTCGCCGGCACGTGCAGAGAAATGGCGGTGGCAGGGAGTTTATTAAGCAAATCCGGAACAGTCGCATAAATTTCTATGCGGACAATCCTGATCTGAGCTCTGCTTCACGGGCTACTGCCCCCCCACCCAACCTCTCTCTCTCTCTCTCTCTCTCTCTCTCTGTGATATTTCTCTTTCCTATTTCTTAACCCCACGACTCCGCAAGGTTGGAAGTGGAAAGCATATGTGACATGACTTCCGGTGTGAGCTGCTGCCGCTGGGGCACGCCTCTCCTCTCCGCTCCAACCAAGTTCTCGGCCTTCAAAAGCCAGCTCAAATCCCCTGGCAAGCTCCCCTCTCTCTCTCTCTCTCTCTCTCTCTCTCTCTCTCGCACACGGACGCACACGAACACGCGCGCGCGCATGCCCGCAATATAATGCCCTGCAACTATCCTGGATCATTTGATGGATTTCTTTTCCATATCGAACATCAAGTAACGGAAACAAGATGTTATCTCAGGTAAAATGGAACGCGAATTGCTTGTCAAAATGCCCAACAGATCTACCCCTATATGGGCCGCCACTTTTACAGGTGAACTAGCTTCGTTATTCTCTTACATGAACTCGTTTATTTTGAATTTGTTATTTATTTGTAGGTGCTTATATATGTGTTCTCAGTTGTGGAGGACTTAACCCAATAGTAAATTAGTGCTTGCAATGTGTTCGATTAAAGGCCTGTTTTCATATTTTGGTGTGGTTTGCTTCCAGCGGGGAGTTTGGTTGCAATTGATGCTGCAAAGGCCTTGCCTCTGGAACATGCCTTGGTAAGAGATTTGCTAACAGTTGATTCTGGTTCTCTCCTTCGTACAAATTAGGTGGCTTAACAGCCTCCATTTATATATATATATATATTCTGGTCCTACTGTATTCCACATGAATATACATGCGGTGGTTATTTATGCATTCAAATTGTTTCTTCTACCCTAACAATAGATGAAAATATCTCATACAGATAACTACTAAGATGAGACTAGTTTAACAAAGGGAGATACAACTGAACTCGACTTCTCTAGAGGAAATGTGGAAGCACTCAATACATAATATAATTGGAGCAAAAAATCCATAAGGCTGAACAAAAGCACCAGTAATTGAAATACTTGATCCTTGGAATTCAAGAAGCAAGATGTCTACCCTGAAACAAAAGAATTGAGATTCAAATAATGATGAAAGACAGGAAAGACAACTGCAGAGACACTGGAGCACTTGGTTGGCAAAATAAAAGCTAATTTGCCTTAGAAAGCATTCTCAACAGCTAAGTCAGCATGAACGATAGTCAAGAATCTCCACACTTTAAAACCCGCATCCCAGATGAATCATGAACTTCCACCATCTTGGTACCATGTGATGATACTCTCGAAGCTAATAGATGGGAAATGGCTGTGCTTGCAATTGGGGCAGCCCTACACCATACAGCAATGTAAATTGGTCATGTGACACGAGTGCCAAATGTCCGGATGTGTAGAAGAACCCAATTTGGAAACCTGATTGAAGAAACTTTTTAGGGGACATGCATGTAAAAGCACGTCTTCGCATGCTTACATTGAATAAAACCATTTCATAATTTTATAAGATTGATGAAACATTTACTGAACTTACTCTTGACAGCTTTTATGTGGAAATGCCAAAAACTAATATGTTGTAGTAATGATATATAATGTTTTGAAGTGTCAATAAGTGTTATGGAGTGTTCCTAGCATCCAAGTATCTGACACATGATGACAACTAACATTTGTAGTTTCTAAATAATGTTGCCATCGAGAATTCTGGGAGCAAATAGTAAAACCCTATTTTCTACTAGCTTGCAGAAATTGTTAGTTTACCCAAGCCCTCTCAAACTATGACTTCATATTGCTATTGTGATCATGCTGCAAGCTTCTAAAAATAGTTTCGGGCTGGGTTAGGATGATGAAGGGAAAGAAGGCTGGTCAGTGTACTTAAAGTAATCCAGCAATATGACTAAGGGTTTTCAAGCAACCTGTAAGAGGGGAGGCCGTTGTGCTAAAAGCAAGTGAGGTACACCACCAATCCAGAAGGCTATAAAGCTCTGCTCATCTTTGAAATAAATTCATCTGTATTTATATTTGACAGCCATTTTCCAAGTGTAATAGCATCCATCTTGTGCCCTTCACCATCATTAGCTTTTTGTGCAATCAAGGCAGAAAATCAAAATATAGTTGAGTTTCTAAACTGTGAGCATTCCTTACAAGTCTCTACCCAAGCATGAAATTCCAATTTGACAAGTTTGACATCCTTGATCATACTTGAATTCTTGAGATTGAGTTTTCAATTAAGCTTCTGTATTAATACAGTTTGGAAACTTGGTATTTTAAAGAGGAAAACTTAACATAATACTGTTTAATCGTATCAAATATTGTTTGACCACTCAAAATGCTGCACCAGTTCATGCAAATGGCTAATGAATCTCATCAATACATTGGTATAGGATATCAGTGTAACTCTAAAGATAACAGACAAGAGGTTGTGTAGTTGTGCTGCATTTCTGCAGGGACTTAAAGGCTGATTAATCCAATCAATCAGTGTTCCAATTTTGACAAACAATCTTCTGATTTTGACGGAGTTCCCTTTTTCATATGTATCATTCAGTAAGACAACTTATATGGTTATTTCACATAAAGGAAAGGCATTCTTGGAGGCATTTGATTAATCCAATTGCTAATACATTCTAGCAGACTTCATTTTATCTGTATTTTTGCAAATGAAGAACTGAAATATGATTTAGAGAAGAATGTGTTCTGCTTTTTGAGGTCCCAGTCCTACTTTATCCTTGATACTTCAAATGTTAACCTTGTGGAAGAGATATACTAAGATTCTTTGGTTTGTCCATCTTCTTACTCCTCTAGTTGTAACATTCTTGGTATCTTCCTTCAGCATTTTATCCATATAATAATACATGGTTTAACTATGCTGAATCATAGATTAAGATGGTGTTGGCTAATTAAATCATGCAGGGCTATTGAATTTGGGATTAAATGCGTTCAAAGCTATGCATTATATTTGATGGGTGCCTTCTGTTGAAATTGTGTCTCATTCTTACACTAAGAAAAAAATGGAGGACAGTGTGGAAGATGTTCTAAAAATTTAGGTTTGAACATATTTGAGCTATGGGTAATATGTTTACACACTTGTTCACTTTCATGAAATAATTCTGTACCATTTAACACCATTCAGAAAATATATTCTCTTTATTTCAGGTTGTTATACTCATTATATTTTAATTTATAGTATATATACATGTTATTTTATAGTATATATGCTTAGCATTTATATCTGTTATTACAGCACTTGGTAAATAATATCAGTAATTAAGCTATTATTTTTTTTTGAATCAGAATGGAGCATCCATCCCTTTTCTGGCTGACATAAATCTTGGAGATTGGCTTGGAGGTTTTTTATATTCAGCTGGACAGGAGGCTAATGCAGCTGTTCAGGATCAGTTGTCTGCCCTCAGTTTCACTAGGTTCAGTCTTATATCATGAATCCACATTAGCAGATCAGTATTTAATCACCAATAAGTTGGTTCTACTTTCCATTGTCATTCTGTTTTATTTGTGTCTTTTGCAGTGTAGCAGTGATTTTTGGCGCAGGACTTGTAACTAGTTTGTCCCCTTGTACATTAAGTGTTTTGCCACTGACTTTAGGTTACATTGGTATGTACTTACAGTTATTATGAACTCAGACATATGATTAATCTACTAAATCATGCAATTTCTAAACACTTAAGCAACTATGTGTATTTCCTGATGCATAATTGCTTTGGAAATATTTCAGGGGCTTTTGGCTCTGGAAAAAGACGAGCTGAGGTAACAATGGATCTCAAAATGGACATTTCTCTTCATAAGAGCATTAAGATATTTTTAAATCATTCACTAGTGTAAAAAAGAAAAAGGATATGCTGTCAAGGTAGTTAAGTTTAATGATAGAATAAAATGAAATTGAAAATCTAACAGGGCAGACGTATTTGATTTGATAATATTAAAAGACATAGTTAAGAGAATCCTAGGCTTGCATATCTATTGTAGTCTCAAACTTAGCCAAATACACTGTTCTAACATAAACATCCTTTAATTTTAATTAAGGATTTAGGTCCCAGCAAAACATCTCGTAGGATATGGGGACGGGATACCATCCCATGTGTTGGGACAAAATCGTTCCGCTAGCGTCCCAGTATCCTGATTGGGATATCTCTTTGTCCCAAGTCAGGATGAAGTGAGCTGGCAGCATATCTCTTTTTATGGGAAAATCGAGACAGTCTTGTCCCTCGAGATTTAAAACCTTGATTTTAATAATATTGAAGTTATAGGTCAGGTGAAACTTAAGCAACTAGTATGATCCATTGTTACTTACTAAATTGTACATGAAATGCAAACTATTTCACTATACAATCCCCTATATGAATAAGCAAACTATAAATTGTGTAAATTGATAAATCTTATTGCTAATCTCCATTTCTTTTCCTTCTAACTCTCTTCTAAGATCTGCATATATTTATCTTGAAAGTGTTGGGAATTGTGTCCTAAAACCAATCGTGTGACAATTGAGTTCATCTTTGTATATGAATTATGGATTAATGAATAATAGTTATTCTGATATTTTTTCATCACAAAGTTACATATTCTTCGAACTCTTGTGCTGTGATGAAGTCCTTACAACTATGTTAGTATACGATAAAGAGAGAATTTATCGTATAGTTCTTAAACATGTTCGCGATCAAATGATACGTCATTACATGATGATGACGTCTATCGAGTGGAGGTCGTTGTGTGCCATATTGGTTGGTTGTCCTCTTAATCAAGGAGTGTGGTGACACTGGTATGGCATACAGGTGAGATATAGAAGTACATCGTCACTGAATAAGTGACTCACCTGCTGAGCGTTCTACTGTTAAGAACTGCTCGCGAAGCACATGGGTATGTGTTTTTCAGACTTGAGATCACTATAGTGACTTGCAAGTAGCTCACTGTACTTTGGTGCCTTACTATCTAGATTTTTAATGTAGTGATGGAAGTTTACTGGATACAGTCAAGTACTTGCGAAGTCTGTGTGGATCAAGATGGGATTGACCCCTTCAGATTATTGGAGTTGATGTATCACTGTATTTCAATTTAGTAAAGTCTTGGCAAAAGTAATCCATGAGATGGATTTGAAAGATTGAAATATAATGTAAATGAAGTAATCTTGGTTGACAGTTAACCTGAGACCATCCTAGAGCATTCAGGGTTAAAAGGATGAATTATACGGTAACCATGTGTATAGGTTCTGAAATATTTTTTTGCGATAATTTGACCTATCTAGACGTCAGAAACCATTGCTAGATGGTATCTCGATTAGTGCAAAAATTGATTCCTGTACTACCGGCTTAGTATTTGAACTTATGGAGTCACACATACAAGTCAGATACCGTAGAAAAGTATGGGCCTATGTTTATGTATCCAATTTGAAAGTACTTGACTTAATTGAACATATAAGCTAACTTGATTGAGAATTAAGTTATGGGTCCAATGGAATTGAAGAGTTAACTATATCTAGCTAGCACTATAAATGAGGTTCAGGTTCGATCCCGGAGATGAACAGTTTCTGATCTATGATCCATAGAGCATATGAAAGATTGGATTTAAGTGCTAATCAATTTCAGATTAGATCTGAATTAATTAGGCTTGATTGAATCTAAAATTCCAAGTTAGATTTGATATAAAAGTCCTAAAGAGTTTGAGATTGACAATTTTTCGAAATTATTTCGAACCAGCTTCGAATTGGATTCGAATCGGATATGTTTTGGATGAAATATGAGAAATCCTACTTGCACTAGGATTCTCCTCTCTTATGAGCCAACCAACACTTGGAAGCTTCCTTATTGTGGGCGTCCCATGTGGGTGAGGGATTGGGTGCAATGTGGTTGTCATATGTTATGACAATTCTATCTCATATAGGAATCCTTCTTTCATGAGTATTGGACTGATTCAAAGCATGTTTGAGTTAGGAGTTCTATACTTATTGGATCATGAGAATCATCTATAAATAGAGAGGATCTCTACCTATGGATGTATAGCAAACAAATCAGATTGAGAGAAGAGAGAAAGCGAGAGAGAGGCGTGAGAAGAGAAAAGCCCTTCCTTCTTCTCCTTGGCGTCTCCCCTTTGGTGCCGCCCCTCCTCCCTTGCCGTGGGCCCTCTTGTGGGCGTCCTCCTTTCTGGTATGGGGTGTCACACCGGCACCTCTCCTCCCTCGTTTGGTTAAGTTGCAAAGGTGATTTGATCAGAGTTCATCCTGCTTTCCTGCATTATCTGACGTGTATGCGAAGTAGAGGATCTGCACTTTCAGGCCTCTACGAAAGATTGTTTCAGATTTTTAGAGATTTGATCTTTGATTTCATTGCTAATCAGGTAAGAATTTGATCCTTATTCATGTAGATTAATAAAAAAAATTTAGATGCAACTTGGACTATCCGCAAAGAAACAGTTTTTCTTCCTTTCAATTGGTATCAGAGCAGGCCTTTGATTCATGCATGCATATCTGAATTTTTCTGAATTAATTACATATTGTATGTAATTAGGATTTTATGTTAGACATTAAATCTGATTTAAATCTGTTTATATAAAATTTTTGATCTAATTTTGATTGGATTAGATGAGCCTAATCAATTGTTGATTAAGATTATTATAAGTTTGTTATAACAGAAGTTTGCTGTTATTGAATTTTTGATGGAATAACAATGTGAATTAAAATCTGTTTTAAATTTATTTTAACAGAATTTTAATGTTGTTATTTTCATTATGAACTGGAGCTTATTTCAGATCTGAATTGAATCCGTTTCAATGGATATTTAGATCTGAATCCTATTGAAATTCAGCACTGCACGAAAACAGATTTTATCATAAATTTATCCCTTATGCATTCATGTTTGCATCTAATTGATTTTATATATGATATCAAATCTGAAATTAATATTTAATAATCAGTATAAGATGTGTTTCAGATCTGATATGATGTATATAATGCATCGAACCTAATTAGATTAGATGAAGAACATAATTGATAAGATCAAGGATATATTCATGACATAAAATTATTTTGGCAATAATTGCATGTTGATGTAATTATATATGAAATTAGATTTCAAATCTTAGTAGTCTAGTATTTGGATTGATGAGATTATCAGACCATCCGGTCATAGGAGATTGAAGAGATTAATCTCTCTTTTACCTATTCGATGGGTTTTCTTATGATGTGTAGGGGTGTTATTGTGATCCGATTTTATGAAGAAGAAAAGTGAACAGATTCTTATGAATTGTTTTGATCATAAATATGTTTAGATTAGATCTAGAGTGATTTATAATTCATTACAACAAGATAAAATTCAGATATAAAATTCTTTTAGATCTGAATAGTGTGTTATATAAGATGTAAGCGGTATTGATCTAAAAGTTGTCATGATGTATGAGATGTATGTATGAAGTTTAGATCATACGTATGCATGTTTAATTATTAAACATATTATGAAAATTTATTTTCATGAATTGAAACATATGGTATGCTTCACCTGAAATCCTGGTAGGATGGTTCTACAGACTGAAACACACGTGTTACACACTTAATTTTGAATTAAGTTTGAATGATCGAGATTTGAGAATTGAAGATCATAAAGACACCACATAAATCGATGGGCAATGGGTTAGCTTGAATCAGGTCCTTCTAATGAGTTAGACTTAGGGTTAGAAGCACATATGGACCAAATAGAAAAATTTGTTAAATTTAATCAAGTGTTGAATTAGATTAGATCAGAATTTTTCTAGAATTTTTCTAGATCAATCTCAATAGTTGAAGTTTGATCAAGTCTATGTGTTTGACCCTAATAAATGGACCATGATCATGGCTCCGTGGTTTAGCCCGAATCCTCTTATGGATCAAATCGAAATTAATTAATCAGTTGGTGTTTAAGGTAAGTTTGGCAGATTCGATCAAGTGATTTTTAATTGAGAGCTATTCATCTAGATGTGTCTACGGTGAGTTAAGGGCACATCCTTCCCACTGATCTCACTTATCTAGCCGACATGGTAAATTATGTTTTGATTAAATCACTAGTCGATTCGTGCAGATCCATGCCATTCAGATGAATCAGTGTGACTGATTTAGGTGTCTTTAGATCAGCTTATGTCTAGTCCCCTGCATGACTTGATGAAGTCAGTGGGAGGATTTGCAGCTTGCAGGTCATCTTCTTCTCTTATTCTTAGGTCAATGAAATGAAATTCTCTAAATTATTAGGTCCATAAAATGATAGAGTTATAGGATAACTTGGTCATAGCCTTCCATTAAGGTGCGTGATGAGTCCAATATTTCAAATAGGCATTGGAGGCGCCACATGCTCGGTGTCTATTACATATTGGAATTATCATTCATCATATGACCATCATGATGTATGTTCAAATCAATGCTCAGGTTAGTCGAGCCACACTCGGGTCTAGACATCCATTTGTTGGATGCATTTGATATTGTCATATTAATGGTTGGATCTAACCAAGATTTTCAGTAGAGACGCCACACGCCTGTTGAAGAGAAGCCTGGGGCAAAACCTAATTGCTAGAAATTATTTGGAGAAATAATTAGTTAAGAACATATCCATGGATGCACTAGAGTTGGCTAAGTCACACTCGGGTCTACATGCAGTCTATATGGATTCTAGTATCCGCTAAGGAATTAATGTAATTTCTCGAGTTGGAACTAGAGCCTATCAATTCGTTAAAAATAGTGGGAGGATCTTTAGACTAAAGTCCATGTCTTTGAGATTAAAAAGTAATTCATATACTAATAGGCTTATGTTTTTCTTTCAGTTATGGCCAACACACTACTCCGTTCGCTGTTAGACAGTGACAAGCTCACCGTACCTAACTCCGATAGCTGGTATCGAAAGTTGAAAATCATCTTGGAACACGAGAGGATTTTATATGTCCTTATGGATGAGGCATCTGAAGAATTTGCAACCAACGCTCCTTGTGCTGCGAGAGACACATGAAGTGGCTCAATGACCGCACGACTGTACGTTGTGTGATGAGGACAGCTATGAACGACGAACTTAGCTGTAAGTTCGAAGATACACAGTCAGAGGAGATCATTCAAATGTTGAATAAGTCTTTCGGCACCCCTGAGGATGCGGAGCGACACAATCTCTTACGCAGTGTTCAATGCTCGTATGCAAGAGGAGATTTCAGTCACTAATCATATATTGTATATAATTGAGCAGATTGAACGCCTTAGCAAATTTGGCTTTCCGTTGCATGAACAGTTAGGTAAGAATGCTATCCTCAATTCGCGATCGAAATCCTACCTACTCTTTCTTAGTCATTATAGAATGACGAAGCCTGTGGTGAACTACCATGATTTGCTAGGGTTACTGCAAACTTTTGAGAAGGATCACCAGCTCCAGAAGGAGCCAGTAAATTTAGTGGGAGGTTCACTGCAAAGCGTCGATCCTCTAAGAGAGGAAAGAAGAAAAAGGTACAGAAATCCCATATTGTCGATCCTAAGCAGAGCAAAATATTAAAAGTTGACAAGAGCCAAGCAGAGTATTTCTTCTGTAAGAAGCTGGGTCATTGGAAAAGGAATTGTGCTGCTTATATAGTCATCTTTGACCCAAACAGGTCTAAGAACAAGAGAAAGAAACAAGCGGTTGCTTTACAAGATACTTATATGATAACTTCTTGTAATTTCTCTGTTTGTGATACTACTATCTGGGTATTGGATACCGAAAGTCCGATTAATATATGCAATTCGTTGCAGAGACTATAGGTAAGTAGAAAGTTTAGAGAGGACGAGCGGTTCCTGAATGTTGGAGATGGAAGTCTTGTTCTAGTTCTGATCTTGGGAACTTTGCAGCTTGTCTTCGAGTCCAGTAGTGTCATGTTAGATGATTGTCATTACTGTCCCTTCTTTTTGATGAATGTCATCTCTGTAGGTCTTTTGGCCAAATTTGGTTTCAAGTTTATAATAAAGGATGATTTTTTTGATATCATTATGAATGATACTGCAATTATGTGTGAACAATTAAAACATGGCATATACATAATATTACGGTCTGTTAGTGTAATATACACAGCTAGCAAACGCCTTAGATTAGATAATATCAGTGAATCCTACCTTTGGCATTGTAGACTTAGTCATGTGAACAAGAATAGGATCGACAGGTTGATCAAGGAATGTGTCCTTGAAATAGATGATTGTGAATCATTGCCTACCTGCGAATCCTGTTTACTTGGTAAGATGACTAAGTCACCTTTTAAGAAAAAAGGTGAAAGCCAGCGATGTCCTAGGTCTAATACATACTGATGTATGCGGATCTATGAACATAAGTGTCAGAGGAGAATACTACTATTTCATTACATTTACAGATGACCTATCGAGGTATGGATATGTCTATCTTATGAAGCATAAGTCAGAATTATTTGAAATATTCAAACGATTCCGTACTGAAATAGCGAAATAGATTGGAAAGAATATAATATCCTTTGGTTAGACCGAGGTGGTGAATATTTCACCAGTGAATTCCTGACATATTTAGAAGAGAATGGGATTCTCTCACAGTGGACCCCTGCTAGAACACCACAACATAACGAGATGTCTGAAAGGAGGAATCGAATCTTGTTAGACATGATCCGATCGATGGACTTTGCGAGTCTGCCAATCTTCTTTTGAGAATATACTGTAGAAACTGCCTGCTACATTTTGAATAAGGTGCCGAACAAGTCTGTCGATGAAACTCCATATGAGATATGGATTGGACATAAGTCGATGCTCTCACACCTTAAAGTCTGGGGGTGTCCAGCTTATGTCAAGCGATTAAAGACATAAGCTTGGACCTAAGTCCGATAGATGCTTATTCGTAGGGTACCAAAACGAAATTAAAGGGTATTGCTTCTACTTCGCTGCAGAACAAAAGATGTTTGTCAGCAGTCGGACAATCTTTTTGGAAAAAAAGTTCTTTAGTGAAGGAACTAATGCTTATAAAATTGAATTTGATGAAATTCGTGAGGTGGAAAGATCGACCCATAGAATTGGATTTGATTGGAGAGTCGAATCCAGAGCTAGTAGAAGCACCATTAAGGAGATCCGGTAGAGTACCGCGTCAGCCGGACAAATACTACAATTTTTTGATCCAGGACGGTGATCTCATTGAACTTAATGAGAACGATGAGGATCCGATTAGCTATATGGATACCATGCAAAAGTCCGACTCCCAAAAATGGTTTGAGGCCACGAAGTTCGAGATGGAGTCCATGGAGATCAATGGTGTATGGATACTAGTTGATCTGTCCGAAGGGATAAAACCTATAGGGTGCAAATAGATTTTCAAATAAAAAAAAGGAGCGGACGGAAAGGTAAAGACCTATAAAGCCCGTCTAATTGTCAAGGATTACGATCAATATTATGGTATTGACTATGACGGGACGTTCTCTTCTGTGGCAATGCTCAAGTCCATTCGGATTATGCTTGCTATCGCTGCACACTTAAATTATGAGATCTGACAGATGGATATCAAAATTATTTTTCTTAATGGAAAGTTGAAAGAAGAGGTGTATATGATCCAACCTGAAGGGTTTACATCCACAAATGAGTCGAAAGTGTGCAAGCTGAATAGGTCTATTTATGGACTTAAGCAAATGTCTAAGAGTTGGAACATACATTTTGATAAGGTAATCAAAATATATGGTTTCGTTAGGAATGGAGAAGAACCTTGCGTCTACAAGTGGGCTTTCGATTCTATAGTCATCTTTCTTGTGCTGTATGTGGATGACATACTGTTACTAGAAAATGACATCCCGACTTTGCAGAGTGTAAAGCTGTGGTTATCATTACAGTTGTCCATGAGGGACTTAAGAGAAGCATCCTATATCCTAGGAATGAAGATCTATAGGGATAGATCTAAAAGATTGCTTGAATTGTCTCAATCCACGTACATCGATATCTTGTTGAAATAGTTCAACATGGATTATTTCAAGAAAGGCTATCTTCCGATAGGTCATGGAATTATTCTTTCCAAGAAGGATCGTCCGACAACTCCTGATGAGAGAGAGCGTACGAGTAGAATACCATATGCTTCGGCAATGAGATCTATCATGTATGCTATGATGTGTACGAGGTCGGATGTAGCCTATTCACTAGGGATAGTGAGTAGGTACTAGTCTAATCCGGATGAGAAGTATTGGAAGATTGTAAAAGCAATTCTTAAGTATTTAAGAAATACTAAAGATCAATGGTTTATCTATGGAGACACTGATCTGAAACTTGTGGGATATACTGATTTCAGTTTTCAATCAGATTGTGATGACAGCAGAAGCATATCGGGCTACGTATTTACTCTGAATGGAGGACTGTTTGCTGAAAGAGTTCTAAGCAACATACTGTGGCCAATTCTATATGCGAAGTGGAATACAATGCTGCATCGGATACTGAAAAATATTTTGCACTGCTATCATTTGGTACGAGAAATCGTGAACCGAGGTGACGTCGAGCTTCAGAAGATCGACGGAAAAGAAAACCTAGCCGACCCCTTTACTAAAGCTCTCGGGATCAAAAAGTTCGATGACTTCAAATGGAAGATGGGTATAAGATACTCTCTCGATTGGCTTTAATCCAAGTGAGAGTTATTAGAAATTATGTCTTAAAATCAATCGTGTGACGATTGAGTTCATCTTTATATATGAATTATTGATTAATGAATAATAGTTATTCTGATATTTTTTCATCTCAAAGTTACATCTTCCTCGAACTCTTGTGCTATGATGAAGTCCTTAGAATTATGTTAGTGTACGATAAAGAAAGGATTTATCGTATAGTTCTTAAACATATTCGTGATCAAATAATACGTCATTACATGATGATGACGTTTATCGAGTGGAGGTCGTTGTGTGCCATATGGGTTGGTTGTTCTCTTAATCAAGGAGTGTGGTGACACTGGTATGGCATACAGGTGAGATGTAAGAGTATATTGTCACTGAATAAGTGACTCACCTGCTGAGCATTCTACTGTTAAGAACTGCTCGCGAAGCACATGGGTATATGTTCTTCAGACTTGAGATCACCATAGTGACTTGCAAGCAACTCACTGTGCTTTGGTGTCAGACTATCTAGATTTCTAATGTAGTGACGAAAGGCTACTGGGTACAGTCAAGTATTTGCGAAGTCTGTGTGGATCAAGATGGGATTGACCCCTCCAGATTATTGGAGTTGATGTATCACTATATTTCAATTAAGTAAAGCCTTGGTAAAGGTAATCTATGAGATGGATTTGAAAGATTGAAATATAATGTAGATGAAGTAACCTCGGTTGACAGTTAACCTGAGACCATCCTAGAGCATTCAGGGTTAAAAGGATGAATTATGCGGTAATCATGTGCATGGATTCTGAAATAGTTTTTTGCGATAATTTGACCTATCTAGACGTCGGAAATCATTGTTAGATGGTATCTCAATTAGTGCAGAAATTGATTCCTGTGTTACCGACTTAGTGTTTGAACCTATAGAGTCACACACACAAGTTAGACACCGTAGAAAAGTATTGGCTTATGTTTATGTATCCAATTTGAAAATACTTGACTTGATTGAACATATAAGCTAGCTTGATTGAGAATTAAGTTATGGGTCAAACGGGATTGAAGAGTTGACTATGTCTAGCTAGCACTACACATAAGGTTCAGGTTCGATCCCGGAGATGAACAGTTTCTGATCTATGATCCATGGAGCATATGAAAGATTGGATTTAAGTGCTAATTAATTTCAGATTAAATCTGAATTAGTTAGGTTTGATTGGGTCCAAAATTTCAAGTTAGATTTGGTACAAAAATCCTAAAGAGTTTGGGATTGACAGCCTTTCGAAATTGTTTCAAACCAGCTTCGAATTAGATTCGAATCGGATCCATTTTGGATGAGATATAAGAAATCCTACTTGCACTAGGATTGCCCTCTCTTATGAGCCGACCAATACCTGGAAGTTTTCTCATTATGGGCGTCCCATGTGGGTGAGGGATTGGGTGCAATGTGGTTGTCATATGTGATGGCAATTCTATCTCATGTAGGAGTCCTTTCATGAGTATTGAACTGATTCAAAGCATGTTTGAGTTAGGAGTCCTATACTTATTGCGTCATGGGAATTATCTATAAATAGAAAGGGTCTCTACCTATGGATGCATAGCAAACAAATCAGATTAAGAGAAGAGAGAAAGAGAGAGAGAGGCATGAGAAGAGAGAAGCCCTTCCTTCTTCTCCTTGGCATCTCCCCTTTGGTGCCGCCCCTTCTCCCTTGCCGTGGGCCCTCCTGTGGGCGTCTTCCTTGTTGGTGTGGGGTGTCACACCAGCACCTCTCTTTCCTCGTTTGGTTGAGTTGCAAAGGTGATTTGATCAGAGTTCATCCCGTTTTCCTGCGTTGTCTGGCGTGTATGCGAAGTAGAGGGTCTGCACTTTCAGGCCTCCGCGAAGGATTGTTTCAGATTTTTGGAGATTTGATCTCGGATTCCGCTGCTAATCAGGTAAGGATTTGATCCTTATTCATGTAGATTAATAAAAAATTTTTAGATGCAATCTGAGCTATCTGAAGAAAAACAGTTTTTCTTTCCTTCAGAAAGCCCTTGATAGATGAAAACATTTTGTATGAACATTTTATATAAATCAGAATAAATTTTGATATTGAAATATACATATCAATAAGAATGAATTTTCTTGTCCTATTGTAACTTTGCACATTTTGGTAAGACTAGAGTTGGTGCTTCTTTTCTTGAATGATCCATTATGTGCATGCATGCGTAGAGTCATATAGACTGGGAGCAAACTGAATTTGTGGCGTCTTCAAGAGGCAAAGCACCCTAGAAATGAATATTGCATATTATTTTTGATTTTGCTCAACTAATACTAGACTAGGGGTCGGTTGGTTGGGTTTGAGTTGTGCCAAGATAGAAGTACTTCAATATAAAACCTGATCCATACCTTACCCAACCTGAGATCAGGTTAAAAATCTCTGAACCGAGCCCACAAATGAGTCGGCTCCCTTAACCCAGCTCATCCCATGTGACCTGCATTATGATCCACTCGTACAACCCAAATTTGGCCCATCTAACCTTAATATGATCTGACCTGACTTGATCTGACCTGACCCCCCTGACTGCCCAAGCTAACCCGTTTTGACCTAGTGTGATGGTAATTGGTGAATTACTTGTTAATTGTTATCTTTTGATTCAACCAATTCTTGATCAATCATGGTTATAAATCAACCTCCATTTGAGTGATCAATAACAAAAGCAAGCAACTGAACCGAGATGATAGTAGAGAGGGAAAGAAATCATGATAATGTTCAATATTGTTGGCCAAAATATCAAGTTCAAATCCCACTACATAACCAATAAGGTAAGTTCATCAATATTCAATAGTCAATCAGATTAGTCAAAGTAATAAACTCTAAAGTCATTGCAAATTGATTTGAAAAACAATATCTTCATTTTAGCTGGATCTTCAATGAATTCACTTGATCTTGTTCTATTTCTCCTCTCCCCAAGATTTTGAACACTGAAACAAAAAAGAAAGAAACCTGTGTTAGAACGTAATTAATTTAATTTTTGATCATAAGGCAATGGATACCATACACTTCAATCCCATTAGAATCATTAGGTGCAGAAGTAGTCATATCAATGTCAAGGGACTCATCAACTTCTTTTCCTCCCTTATCTGTTATAACAGAAGAAAAATCAAAAAACAGGTATATGTTTTGACTTCTAAACTATCATAATAAAATCAATGAATAATTGATAAGCAAAAGCAACATCAAAATTAAAATATTAAAATTACCTTGCAATTAAAACAACCTATATCGGGTGCATCGGAAAGCTTCAATGTTTTTTTTTTCTTTTTTAAATTTTAAGCGAGCTGTGAAATTGGTCCAATACTCTTCCACCTACAATGAATGCTGCCTTTGAAGCCACCATGGAGACAGGGATTGGTAAAATATCATGAGCCAGTTTTGAAAGCCAAAAAATGATCTTGCTACTGTAAAATATCCAATTGCTGTTTTCTATCCATTGTAGGGTGGCAATTTATGACCTGACCCATCAACCCAACCAACGAACGACCCACTTTAAATAGATTTGGGTTTGACATAAATGGATTGGGTCATCAATGGGTCAATCCATCTAACCTGTTTATTAAATGGGTTGGGTTCAAGTTGAATCCTTTGTTCTGTTTAACTCGTTTTAAACCTGTTTCATAATTAGGTCAGGTTATAATCCAACTTATTTAACTTGTTTAAAACTTGCTTAATCTATTTCTGATTTATTTATCCTGATCTGCTTAACCTATTGAACCCATTTAATTTGACTTGACATGTTTAATAAATGGGTTATGTGGGTCAGATCGGTTATTTGTTTAATAAATAGGTCGGATTCAGATATGAATTTGTGACCTATTTAATAAACAGGTCGTGTTCGAATTGACAAATTTTTGATCCAATGCAAATCCGACCTGACTCGTATCTGACCCAACTCGACCCGTTGTGACCCCTACATTGGTGGCTCTTCCAAATACGATTTGTTGTTATGACAAGTAGAATTTGAACTCGAACGATCCATAATCCTGCATAGCAAATATATATATTGAGATAAAATTTTTTTTTTAATATATAAATTATCAATGTTATGCTTAAATAATGCACCTAAATGAAAAGGAGTAACTGTGTTACCTCCATTTTATCATCCCCATTTCCATTACGGCTTGAGGATGTAATTGCAGCAGAATTTGAAGCCTTATCAACTATAGAAGTGACTCATGTCCTTGTCAAAGAGAGCATAAAGTTTCTATTTCACAATCTCAGTCTACTCTGCAGCTCTAGCGCCATAATTTTTTGTGAAAACAGACTCCACGGCTTTCAGCTTGTATCTAGAATCTAAAATCACTGCAATGGCAAATGTGGCATTGCTTCCAGTACCGTTAAAATCTGCATCGATTCTCCGCACCATCCTTGCTTTTCAGCTTTTCCGTCAGACATGATTGAACTTTCAAATACCACAAGAAAATAAGTTTGAAGTGGGATACAATGTTCTTGAAAATGTGTTTGTGACATCTTAGAAAACCTTAAGGAATTTATAGCTTTTCAATATTAGTCCATTCATCATTAGATGTGCAATTACTGTAGTCTGAATCTCATAACATCAAGTGATGGAAAGCATGATGATGAAAAAAGGGTTTCTTAACCACAAGGAATTTAGAGTTCCATATTGTTTGATAATTGTGCCTCTGCCCTTTTTATTATCAATATTCAATTGGTTTGATAAAATCTATAGATTTTTTTTTCTAACTTCCAAGTCTTTACCCTCTATTTGATACGAATGGTGGACTGAAGGAAGGATCAGTAAAGGAGGAAGGATGGATCTTCCATCCATTTTCTCATGTGTTTGGTAACGCATAGAAGGATGGATAGGAATGATTGCCTCCTTTGTTTGGTATAGGAGGATTGAAAGGAAAGAAAGATGATATTTGTATGATATTTTTACTAAATTATTCTTCGTTAAACAAATAATATTATTATTAATTTATAATACTTATTTATATTAAAAAAATAATATATAAACTTATAAACTTTATAATTTACAATTTTATTAAAATTATATAAATATTTAGGTTTAATTTAAGTTAATTAACTTAATGATTTTATAAATTAATTATTAATGAATTAATTTATTTATGTATATTAATTATGTAAATAACTGATTAATTTATAATTTAATGTAAATAGTTATTTAATTTTATACAAACAGTTAATTAAAAATAGTAAATATAAATAGAAAATAAAAGATAATTCTAATTATTTAATTATAATTATGAAAATTATGTACTAAAATTAAAATAATTAGTAATAAAATTAATAGTATAGGATTAATAGTATAGATAACATAAAAATATATATGATAAAATGAATGAAAAAGTGAAGTTATAGTTTTGTTAAAAAAATTTAATGAGTGATAATTTTGTCAATATAGAAATCCATCCCTTGTTTGCTCCTTCCATCCTTGCATCCTCCTAATTTGGGAGGATGTAAATTGATAGTCAGGATGGATGGGCAATATCTCCTATTCATCTATACTTCCTAAAATTTTTTGAGCTAAATGGTAGATGAAGGCCATCCATCCTTCCAACCCTATCCATCCTCCTTCTCATGATCCCAACTAAACACGGATAATGTATTTCAGTCGCTCTCTGATCTTCTATATGTGTGAGTCTACCTCCTTTAAGCCATCTTCCACAATAAGATGTAGGATATCTGCACCATGCGACACATAAAAATACTGCCCATCAAGTAAACCTGTTTTTGAATTGAGTTGAATCCTATACATATCCTTCATAATATCATTTGATGATGCATTATCCACTGTTATTGATATCAACTTCTCTTCAATGTGCCATTCATTTAACATTTTGGAGATTATTTATGCACATGTGATTCTAGTATGTGGAAGTGGCTTGTGTCTGTCAGAATCTGTTTTTTGCAATTTCTCATTATGATCAATGAATGAGAGGTAATGCACAAATATCCATCCATTGTGATTGATGTCCATAAATCAGTAGTTATACTAATTCTACCAGAAATTTACTGTAATAGTTCCTTTAATATATTTTTCTCCTCATATAGCTTCAGCACGCAAGCTTTAGCTGTATTGCTAGTGATTGGCTTATATTCAGGGTTAAGAACACTAAATATGGCTCTCAAGCCATCCTGTTCAACAATCTGAAATGAGTATTCATGTTGGACCATGGCCACTTTCGTTGCCTCGCAAAAGACATCCTCATTGAACTGATAAGATTGAAAGATCATATCCCCAGTGGTGGATAAGATCATCTGTTGTATATTGTGTTCACAAGTCTCCTTACAGTTATCAATATGTTATTTAAGATACATTGTTCTATAATTACCTTTTATGATATACATTGCTAGGCAAGTTTTGCACTTTGCTCTTGGTTTATCACCAGGTTCATTCCCCATTGGATCAAAATATTCCTAAATTCAGAAAAAATCTTTTGTAAGCTTGTGAACTGTTCTGTGCCTTTGCATGATCTCCAGCACTTACATCAGCACCATCAATTGCAATTAGCTCAGATGTTTTGACATAACCATACAACAAGAAAAAGTAAACTAATTTGGAACATCTCGACATTGATAATGCAAATATAAAAATGTGATATTAACCCACCATCATATCATAACTGCCGAATTAACCATCCATTCTCATTATCAGCACAGAGAGAGAAATTTCAATTATTTGGGGAAAACAAAGCACATAAATGATTTGCATAAATGGAGGGAAATACATGGTAAAGCATGTATGTGGATATCATGCAAATAGGCTAGTAATTTTTTTAATGGATAATTAATGCCAACTTATTCAAGGAAACAAACTGAAAACCAAGTATGAACAAGCACCCCTCAAACCAAAAGAGCATTCCATTCAAAAGAAGCTTATAGCCAAACCAAAAATGGAGTGTTACATTGCAGTTAAAAGAACTACAATATAGCAACCAAAAAAATGCAAACAGCTTAGGTGCTAAACTTTAAAAAAACAGTACTTCTAAAACAAAACTAGAGAGTGTTTGTATACCGGATAGATGGACTGGTATTATTGCTTGGTATAAAGAAAGATTGAAGATTCTATATATGTGTCAGCTTCCATAATTCCTCCAAGCAAGGATTGAGTTACTCTAGATGTGATAATGAAGAGGAGGAGAGAAGATGAAAATGAAATCTAATGAATCAATCTCACAGTCGTTAGAAGAAAAAGGGTTTTACAACTGTTGAAGGAAAATTCAGAATGCATGAGTTTAGTTCTCATGGTGGTGGAAGACTGAGCACATGGGTTAGGTTACATGGTGAGAGAAGAATTAAAGTGAGTGCATTGTGGGTCCTGTGGTTAAATATTCTTTGGAAACCCCTAAGGTGTTTGTTGGTTTGGGTAGCCATTAACTTCCATCAAAAAATAAAGAATCCTATTGCTCATAGATTCAATCTAACCCAACGGTCCCAACCAACCATTTTAGTAGAACCCAAGGATTCGAATCCTGGCAGGACGTCCTACAAGACACCAAGATGGGATTACATCTCATGTGTCGAGAAAAGGCTGTCCTGATCATCCCAGCATCCTAGTCGGCATATCTTAGGACATCTCCTATGCCAAGTGTTGGGATGGGTTAGGATGGCAGCACACCTCATTCCATTAGAAAACCAGGATAACTCCATCACAAAGGATTTAAAACCTTGACAGAACCTATCCTTATGACCTAAGTCAGGATAAGATTCCAATACAAACCCAACCTGAATTTTATCTGGGTTAGAATTTTTGACCCATACCCAACTGAAAAAGGAAATGCTTGAGCCAGTATCCGGCCCAGGTTGGTTAATTTTTGCCACCCCTATACTAAACCAAGGCATTCTTCTCTATCATTTCCATGTGTTAAGTGGTCCATTAGTACTTAAAGTTTTGCAGCTTGTTTTGGATGCATGTAGTGCAATCAATATGTACTTTCTGTTTTGAGTTCCATATGATGACATGCCAGGATGGTTCAAACATTTTACTAGGCATAAGTTAACCCTTCAATGCATTATGCACGGGACACCTGTAGTTACATGCGTACATTTGTGAAGATATAATAAAGTAGTTGCTATGACCAGAAAAACAAATAATGTAAATTTTTTGAAGTCTTTGTAGCATAGAATACCATGTCTTAACATTTTTGCTATGAGTTCTAGATAATTGCGGGAATGTGTACATTACACAACAGGCGGCACATGATCTGAGTCCCCTTTTGCTAACCCTATTTAAGCAATACAATAGTTAGGTTTTAAATACTTAATAACATTACAAAACTTTATATAAAAAGTTGCTTAATTTCTAATTTTGTTCCATCTCCGATCAATCTAGAATGTAGAATATGAATGATGATCTGTTTTGGTTCCCTAGATAGGGCTAGATAATTTATTCACTATCTAGTTCTTAAAATAGATTTTTTTGCTTTTGTTCTCCTTAGATAATTGGGAACTCAGTTGCTTTCTCATTGGGATTGGCAACAACATTAGCCATCCTTGGCATTGCTGCTTCTTTTGCTGGAAAAGCCTATGGTCAAATAGGACAAGGACTTCCTTTTGCTGCTTCAGGCTTGGCGGTTGTTATGGGATTGAATCTTTTGGAGGTAATTCCACAACTGAAAAGGAAGCGCTTTCTTATATATGTTCATGTTTTCCCTGTTGGCTTAAGTTGCTTCATTGACATCTAGACTATATTCTAAGAAAAAATTTTGCAATTTTCCATGTAAATATAAAGATACATGAAAACTCTGAAGAATGTAATCTTCTATGTGCATATGTTAAAGTTCGCAGCAAGGTCTGCCATACTAATCCATACTGACCATACCATATCATATTAGTAAGATACCGAGGTTTAGTTCGGTATGTAAACCGAACCGATCCGTACCGGTCTGAATCGAGTAAAACCATGTTGTACTACCTGGTTTTTAGTGGTACCATGGCAGAAGTGAGAAAGTATGTTGAAAGCTTATCTCGGTATGAGATGCATACTGTACAATACCAAACTAGTGCATATCAGTATTGTTCTCAATATTGGTTTTGTGGAATTGCAGATTTGCTTCTATATTTGCAATGGTATGCTAGTACAACTTTTACATATAAAATTACTGCTTGCAAGTCTAAAGCACCCCAAGTTTTTTTGTTATTGGTAACAAAGAAGATAATAGGTAATCTCTCAACTTATACATGTATAGCATTGATGATTTTAATATTTTACTTGAATGTTTGTAATTGATCACTTAAGTTGAGATTTCTTTTCTTGAGTTTTATCTAAAATGTTAAATTCCTGTGGAACTCCATATATTAGTAACCTTAACAGCTCCAGAAAGCTTTTTGTCTCTTCCAAATAACTCAAAAATAGTGAAATCAAATATGCATATTAGTTCCATACTTCCATGTCTATGGATATAAATTGATACAGTTGCAAATCAGCTATTAACTAAAATGGCATGTTTTTACCTGGCAAAGATAGATAATGTGCTGCATCAGCATTTCATGTTTGACTTTATTATCCCAAAATCATACTGTAATTATGACTTGCTTTTGTCGATCTGCTATTTAAGATGTATATTCCTAATTTTTATGCAAGCCAACTATCAGTTGTTCCAATTCAAGATCAATCACTCTTATCATCATTATTTTACATTTTAGATATATCTCATCCTGTTGTACTATCATGTTGCTTATATCAGGTTCTTCTTTTGTGCAGATAATTGAAATACAACTTCCCTCATTCTTTAACAATTTTGATCCTCGTTCTGCTGCAGCTAACTTCCCTTCTAGTAATGAAACTTTCTTTAACATATATTAGTTTTGCTAAAAGTTTAGTTAAAAGAGCTTGCTTTATTTATTTATTTGTTTTTGTTCACAGGTCTGTTATTTTTGGCTCCCAGATCTGTTATAACTTTTCTTGAAAAAATTTACTTTCAGGTGTGCAAGCATATTTGGCTGGTCTTACATTTGCGTTGGCTGCATCACCTTGCAGTACACCTGTCCTTGCTACACTTCTGGGATATGTGGCAGCATCCAGGGTATTGCAAAATAAATTACATAATCATGGCATGGTTTGCATTTCTTTAGAATTCGTTAAATTCTATGTTGCTAAAATATTTCAAAATTTCTAATCAGTAATTTATGACCAATTGGTATTTTTATGCTTGCATTTTATTGCTTGTCTTCCAATGGGATTCAGCTTTTGAATATTTGATCTCTTTTACTGTATCATCATCTTCATTAGGGTCGTTATGTCATTCACCTGCATGTGTACTATCATTTGTGCAATCTAAATAACATACGCAAGATCAGAAAACGAATGTCCTATTATATCTCAGCTTTTTCCAGATGTGATTCACTATTATGCTAGGATCTAAATCAGCTAGAGCTGACTCGCCTCTAATAGGAACGAAAGGCCGAGCTTGACGCATGTACACATGCTTGACCCACATATCTTATATAATCTTTAAAATATTATGAAGCAATGGTTAGCATACTAAGAACCAAAGTTTAATTGGACCAGCTAGGAACTGAGATAGTTCAGCTTCCCGGTTCAGTCCCAGGTCAAAATTGGCTCGTAATCTTCTAGCCTCTTGCAACTCCTTTTCTGTCTCGCAAATCCTTTTCTGGTGATTCCCCTTGCTATGGTTTGGGTTCCATCACCAACAATGCCACCGCGGATGACACAATGATGAGCATCATGTCTCTTTTTCTCCTCTCTCTTGCCATGTCACCACCTCTCTCTTTCTTTCCAACCACCACATTGTCATCACGACAACCATGTTGATTGCTCTCGCCCCATTGTCCCCTGCTGGCAGCCCCACCAATCGCCCTTAACATCTTCCATCCAAATGAAGCCCGTCAAAGGCCAAAGGTTGCAGATCTCATTGACTGGAGGCCACAGGTCATGGTTCAGGAGCTAGAGATGATAGATCAGAGATTGGAGGTTGTGGATTGGGGGCTGGAGATTGCCGATTGGAGGCCAGAGGTATGCTTGTTTCTCGCTTCCTCTCTCTCCTCCTCTCCCTTTCTCTTTTGGGTGAAGCCTGGAGGTACCGATATGGTGTTGCATAACGTGTTTTGGTATAGTAGGGTATCATACCATACCAACCCAATCCCTGACCAGTATGGTCACTAGTACTGGTTTTGGAAATGTTTCTTAGAATGAGGATGAGCAAAGTATTGATACCTAAAAAAGATAGCCATGAAAGGTGATTGATAAAGAATAATATTGCTTGGACTGGTCTAGAGGCCGCATTTTGGTGATTTGAGGATATTCTAAATTATAGCCCTCAATGATTTTTACATGGACAGATTTATATAATCCTTGATCGGAATGATTTGCAAAAAAATGAAAAAGAAGAAAAAAGAGTTTCATGCAGAGTTTTTCAAACTGTCCCGAATTGGACGGTTTAGGCCGTGTTGAATCATACCAGCAGAAAATTGGTCCGGTTCCGGCATAGAAAATGAAATAGTGGCCATCTCGGAGGGAGGGAGAAGAAAGAGAGGAAGAGAGAGAGGGGGGAGAAGGAGAGGAAGAGGCCGTCAGAGGTCATCCGAGCTTGGTAAGGGTGGAGGGAGGGAAGAATCGAAGGAGAGAGAGGGGGAGCCCTCTTTATTTGGTGTCTGGAGACTGTTAGAGGTCTTCAGACGAACGGCGACGTCACCGCGACATCTCCGATGGTCGGTGAGCGAGTGGCGAGGGCAACCGAGGTTGGAGGAGTTGAGGAGGGCCTCCACCCTTCGCTACGAAATTGGGGTTCGCCCCTATTCCGTGTTATTTTTCGATTTTATCGCACGAAGTCGGCAACTTGCCGACTTCTCCGTATTTTATTTTATTCTTTTATAATTTCGATTGAAGTCGGCAACCAACATGGAACAGGGGCAAACCCTGTTCCATAGCGGAGGGGTGTGGAGGCCCTCCTCGGCTCCTCTAGCCTCGGCTGTCCTCGTCGCTCGCTCGCTCGCCGGCCATCAGAGATGTCGCGGTGGCGTCACCGTCCGTCCGGAGACCTCTGATGGCTTTTAGACATCTGATAAGGAGGATCTTCTCCTCTCTCTCTTTCGGTCCTTCCCTCCTTCCACCCTTACCAAGCTCAGTAAGAACTCGGATGGCCTCCGGTGGCCGTTGGAGACCCTCTCTCTCCCCTTCTACCCCCCCCCCCCTCCTCTCTCTTCCGCTCTTCTTCCTCTCCCCTTCTTTGCCCTATTGGTTCGGCCCTGCATGCACCGGTACTGAACCATATCACTGGCCGGCCGGCACGGCGTCTAGTTCCGGTTCAGCAGTTCTTGGTTTCGTGAATATACCTTAAATAGTCAAGTTAATGCTTATTGCAAGAACTCATGAATCTTCATACTGGTTTTGTAAACATTTCTTAGAATGAGAATGAGCAAAGCATTGATGCAAAAAAGATTGCCGTGAAAAGTGATTGATCAAGAATAATATCACTTGGACTGGACTAGAGGCCGAGTATTGGTGATTTGAGGACATTCTAAATTATAGCTCCCAACAACTGTTACATGGACAGATTTATGTAATCCTTCATCAGAATGAATTGAAAAAAAAGGGAAAAAAGAAGAAGAAGAAGAAGAGTTTCATGAATATACCTTAAATAGTCAGGTTGAGGTTTGTTGGTTATGATTGCTGCAGCTGTCAATTAAATGACAAGTCAACCTTATGTCGGGTTTTTTAAGGATCTTACAATATTACTGGGATTAAATGATCGGAAAATCCTGTTAGTTATAATTCTAATTTTGTATTTATTTCCTTACCTTATGCTCTCTCTATATACATATTGACACACATTTGTCAGCAGGTATACACAGGCTCACTTTCAAAATCAAAATCAGAAAGTTGGGATCAAATAAAAGTTATTAATGACCACGAGTTTCCCATATCAGTGTTGTTGCCTTCATAACAGAGCTTGGACATATTTGTAATCAAGATCATGGAAATGCCGATGAATTTACGCTAAGCCTGCATTGTATGTGCAACCAAGGCATCTTGTTCCCATTATATCTGTGCTGTATTATCTCTAGTGCTGAATCACATGGACTGGATGTTCTATTTTTGGGCAATTTGTACACTGCATAGATAGATAGATTGCCAATATTTCTTTGAATTCATCATTTTCTGAATTTCTCTATAGCTTGCACTACATTTTCTCACTGATGTTTTTTGCATTAGTTGTTGTCTAATGACCAGCAATACAGAGGTCTTGATGTGTTCTTTTTCTCATTAATGCACATCTGTTTCTCCTTTGATCACTCAAAGGGATATTATCTTTAACTTTGGCTTGTAAGCTGAAGCATTTTTCTGTCAGGACCCAGTTATTGGGGGAAGTTTATTATTGACATATACAACTGGCTACGTTGCTCCACTTCTAGTTGCAGCTTCTTTTGCTGGTGCTTTACAGGTTTGTAACCCATATTAGAATCTCAACTTTTCTGAACTAGATACACTTTCGACTGTCAACTACGTTCTCTCATGATCTAAACTGTGACATCAGTTGGAAACAAGTGTTTCAGTTAAGAACTGTGTCATTGTTAAATACACTTCGTGCTTGCATTCCCTCTGCTGCTAGAACTAGTTCAGAAGGATGGAATGCCAAAATACACCACAATTGTTAGGTTTTGTTGGACTTTATTATCCTGTCTCTTCAGTGACATAAAACTGATTTTTATGCAGAACTTGCTTTCATTCCGGAGGTTGTCAGCCTGGATTAATCCTGTGAGGTATGATTTACTAAGTGATAGCATAATCTTAAGGACTTTGAAGAGTGCAGTGTTTTTTCCCTGAAAACCCAAATATTTAAATGTGAAACAGTATTATGTACTGTTCGTTGTTTGGTAAATTTTGCAAATTTATGTCACTCCTATATTGGGGCTTGCAGGATTAATCATTCATTAAGATGATATTTTAGGGTTCCAAAGTCACAGCTTGGGTTTGGCTGGACTAGACTGACTTGAAGTAACCTGTTATGTTGGTTGGATTCAGCAGCCATGTTCCATATTTGAATTGAATTTGACCTTGAAGGACCAAGTTTCAAGTTGGGTCAGACCCAGTTTGTCGCTATAAGAACCCTACTGAGTCTGAAGCTTACCCTGAGACTACATTAGTTGCCATTCTGATGCAACCAAAGTCAATATATTACACCCTTATCCCAATGCAACTTGAACTCAATTTGAATTGATATTAGTGTAATGTCTTCCCTTTTGTATATTTACTAAAATGGATGCATCTTCTGTTAAGTGTCTTAGTTATAAAAATAAAAAATTAAAAAAAAAAAAAGGCACCATCAAGGCATCAAGCGAAGCAGACTTATGTGATCCAGCACAGCTCCTCAGAATATGACCTATGTGCGCCAAAAATACAAAGTTGAGTTGCTTTCAAGTTTGGGAAATGGGATTTCTGTGAGCTTGATTGGGTTTGGGCTGATGCTTCATTTCTTTGGTCGCCTGGGTTGACAAATAACCCAACCTAGCCTACCAAATGGATCCCTAGGTGGAACTACATCTCCTAAGAATAACCCCTACAGGGCATTATCCAGATAGATGTCTTTGATGCAAGAAGCAGTTAACGATCTTAAAGAAACTTTCTTTATTTTATCTTTGTGGTGAATTTGAATTCTTATGATATGTTTGCTTTTGCAGCGGTGCGCTTTTACTGGGTGGTGGCGTTTATACCCTACTGGATAGACTGTTTCCTGCTACTACAATGGTGATGTAGCTACTAAAATGGTTAAGACCAAATACAAAATTTCTTCATCTTCTTTTGTCCGGTATCATTATAGGATTTAGTGAAGATTTTACGTGGATGAACTATCCATTACAAGCAGCTCTTAAGAGCAATTTGTTGTTTGTATATGAGAGCATTTTGTGGACCATCTATATATGAGTAATGTTGTGCAGTCTATTGAGAGCATTTTGTATAGTTTGATCAAAGTTATTCATGTTCTCCTTTTAAGTTTTAGAATTCACTATCTGGTGATTGTTTGAATAGTCTTAAAAGTATATCTCAAAAGTATTTCTGCTGCACAAAAATTGTTATGGCACATAACTTCTTTTGCTAGCTTTGTTGTGTTTGCCAATCCAGATAAGTGAAAAAGATATGGTAATTATAGTTTATGGGTTTTTCATGTTAGGATTTGTAGGGTCATGAATGTGCTGGATTTTGAACATTCTCCTTCGATAAAAAATACGTCAATCCTATGTTCAAGTGCCTTTTTTTTTTTTAGGAATGTTTCTCGAATGCCTATCTCCAGCCGAATTCGTTTCGTAAGACGACTTATGTCTGAGGCGAGCAAGAACAGGAAAAATAAACCTATTCGCTGAGAGAAGGGGTCCAGCACAAGATCATCGCCTTAAGAAATCCGTTTTTGGAGGATGACATTTCATTTAGCAGAAGCATAAGATCTGCCGATGTAGGAATAGGGAGGTTCAAAGCGCCATCTTGTATGAGTGAACAGACCCTCATCTTTCTGCCGAATCCTGAGCTTAAACGGCTAGTCCCCAAGCTTAGGAATAGGCTACGCTGCTTGCGCTTGCTAGTAATAGAGAGTGTTGCTCCTTCTTGCTGGTAAGAGATTGCTATAGGCGGGTCATTTGAAGTTAAGTTTGTGTTGATTCTGCAATCACTTGGAGTTAAGTTTGGTCTGGCTTGGTAAGACAATTGTAATATAAAAATATTTTTCAAATGCAATTCCCTTTTTTTTCTCTTATAACTAGAGTATGTGGGATTTGATTTCTGATATCCAAATCCAATGACATCTCTATGATTAGTAAACAAAGTGCAATCGTTGATAGGCGCTAGTCAGAACTTTTGGAGGGTTTTGAGTCATCTATGGTTTGGCTTTCTACGTCTTATAAATGGCTCAAGGGATTTTTCATCAAAAAAAAAAAGGCTCAAGGGATGAATTTCCTCCTTTGGAACTATTCCTCATGATTTCTTCTGCACAGCCTTTTACAAGAACCATCTTCAGCTGTTAATTATGTTCCCAGGAAAATTCATTGAATTATGCAACAAACACCAGCAGTTACTGCTGGTATATAGCTTGCTGCGCACGTCCGCGCATGAAGAGAGTGACTAGAGTTTAACCTATGGTTCATCATTTTGATATCAAATCCTATATTAGTATCATTCTATTACATTATCAATACATAGTACATTATTGATACATAGTTCTACAAAATTTAGTTCTACAAAATTTATTGCATCGATCATCAGTTATCGATAAATAGTACTGTAAAATTTATTGTATCGAGCATCAGAATGATTCAGTACTGTACCACATACTGGTTCGGTATTGCTAGTTCCATCTAATTCCAAAGATGCGTCACACTGCCCTGTCCCGAGCACTCAATACAAAAGCAGCAACTATAGTCAGTTTTTACAGCTGTCTTGTCTGATGAGCTGCAATTGATCAAGCATAATTAACCCTGATAACTCGTGATGGTTCCAAATATGTTGTGGTTGTAAGTCCCTGCTCCGGCTAAGAAATTTGCAGCTTCTTTCTTAGACCTCAGAATATCATTTTCATCATCTTGTAGTAGGACTTCAGTAAGGTTTTCCCTTTCTGTCCACGCCAATTCCCTGACCGGCCATCAGACAGGATAACAGGGTCAATTATAGAAAATATTCGGCTGCTGAAATGTTGATCAACCCCTGCAAACAGTGCGACATAATGTTGAGAGCCAGGCTATTCCAACATGTCCCTACGAAGTCTTACGGCTGCAGCTGCATGGTGAGAGAAGCAAGATAATTTTTTACGGACCCATAACAACAGCCACGTTCAGATATGCTTATGCTTTCCACTCGCACACCACAATCGCTTGTTAAATAAACACAATTCTTCCCGCATCCATTTTAATCAATATGATGACTTCTGCTATTTTATCTGCCACCTCCTGTTCAAACATCTACTTCAGGAATAATGAAAGGAGGGACTAGAAATGATTAAGTACATGTTTTAGTTAATTGATCAAAATTGATGCCCATACAATTTGGATGGGAAAAAAAAAAAAAAAAAAAGAACATTAAGCCATGCGGGCACAGATACAATCTCAATATACCGAAATGCCCCAACAAGGTCGAAAATCTTCTTGTGAAATAGAAAGCTTTAGCTCTTCAACAAAATCACAAAATTTTGAATTCCAATCTGAATGCCGCGCCAGAAACTGCCTGGGTCTTTCTCCTATATGTGGTAAGATTCTTCTACCGAGCAGCTTGTGCAGGTTCTAAAATGTTCTTTGCCAAAACATATGTCCGCATATTAAGGTTCTTCATGTTTTCAATGATCTGTTCATATCTGGTGAAAGGAGAAAAAGTAACACCAAAGAAGAAAAGTCATATGAATAATTTCAACAGTCAGTTTTTTCGGAAAAAACTGATTATATAAGCACAGTACCAAAACTATCAAATCTTAATCAGGACTACCAAGTAGATCTCAAGCAAGTTAGCAGACTGATGAATAACTCATATTCATCATCAAAATTGTGACTGGGATGGGGATCAATGTCTGCATAACATTCTGCAAGGGTACAAATAGAAATCCAGTAAATTTTAGACATGCAGGTGAAAACTTACACATTCAGATAACTGGTTCCCATGATAACTGTCCCTGATGCAGAATTAATCTTAGCCTCGAGCTTTGAGTTTCGAACGAGATTCATTATCCACAGCTCTGCCTCATCATAACTCATGTTCAACTTTTCAGCAAGCATGCTGTTACCAGGTATCGATTTAAGTATCAGCAATTAATTTCAAACATCAGCTTGTCGAAACAAAAGAATTACAGCTATAGCATTATATATGGGGAAAAAACAACGGTTATTCTAAACAAGGGACATATAGCAAGAAAACCATTGAACAGGGAGAAAACTACAAGCCATTTACTACTTTAGTAATGGCAAACAAATACTGATTAGTGTGAAGACACCAGAAATACTTTGTTCTAAATAGGAGAATTATCACCTATATGTCTGTAAATATGAACCAGAAAAGTTGAGATTTGTAGACCCATTTATTATTTGATGGGCAAGAAGTTTGTTTACAGGAAATGGACTCTACTACAGTACAATTAAACAGCATAAATGATCCCATTCTACATTTATTTTACATCTTAATTGATTACAGTTTTGAAATATTTTCTTAAACGTCGTCTGTAGATCACCAAATTGATTATTATAACTTGATAAAAGCAATGATTCATCAAGCTGAATAGGAAAAACGGTAGTAAATATACAAAAAGAATGGAACCCTCCTTGCTCTTTTAGAAATCAAATTAATAGAAATATGTTCAAAGATCTTAACATATATTTGAAATCTATGTATCATGTTTCTAACAACCTCAATTTTATTTCATTCCTTCCCTACAGTTCCTCTCTTTATGTTAATTCTCTCTCTCTCCCCTTTTTTTTTTGGGTTGGGGTGGGGGGGGGGGAGTACAAACAGCTTCAATATCTCAAAATGAAATGATGAGAGATTTTTGCTCTAGGTTGGCCTAAAACGATGCTATTGAACTACATTTTAAAACCCCAATAAATTTTTTTCTCCTTTGGTTGTAAGTTATTGACCTGGGATGCTCAGAGGCCCTAGAAATACAATATAGCCCAGTCGTCTTGACGAATGTAATTTCATGAGGTAATCACAGCCCTACGTATAATCATGGGTCAAATCCAGAGTTAAAATGAACGAGCCAAATAGTAAGGACATTCTCTCCCAATAGAGTTAATAGTGGCCCCAAAGCTGGAACATTAGGATGTTCTATACTCTAAGATGTATGGTCTAAAGAAGTTATATAATCTAGACAAATTGTTATGCCATCAGCAAAAATTACCAAAATTCAAATACCAAGAAGTATTCGGACTAAAAAAGACACCTTGGACAAAAAACGGTCCCATCAAAAAGCCAAATAATTGTCACTGTTCGTAAAGCTAGCTGCACCAATAACTGATTATTGTTTCAGTGATGCACATAGACTGAACTTCTTATATTCTTTCAACATTTGCCACAAACATCACAGGTCCTTTCATGGAATTTGGAAGATAAAAACCTACTAATTGGATGTATCGTTCAGGATGCAAGATAACTTTTATAGTTAACACATAGAAGGTTTAATAATCATATATCTTCCATGTTTGCCAGATTAACTGACATGCTGGTTATCCAAATAGAGGGCTAAGAGGCATTTTGTTATACTTGATTTGCTTCTGAAATGATAAAATCTCATGCAATCATGGGGCAGCTTACGCATGTATGCATTATGGACAACGCATGAAAAGGTAAGGTTGACCAAACATGTATATACAATAAATTGCAGATAACCAGATCTGAGAGGTCCACACATCTAATAAATTGAAAAACTTCAGAGTCACTAGTCATAATCTTACAATGTTAGGAAAGTAACCAACCTGATGTCAATGCACTGATGTATACGGCAATAAGTCTCAAAGATGAAGAGGCGGGCATTTTCAAGAAACTCATCCCTCAAAGGTACAGTAGTAAAGTCACCATCTTCAATGCGTTTCCCAAGAAAGGGATCATTCAGTATTACCTTAACAAGAGGCATATAATACTTGTAAGCATTGGATAAAATGAAGAGCATGTAGATCATATAGCAAAGCACCCAAAAAAAAAAAAAAAAAAGAGGATACAACTAGGATGAGAGAGCTGGAAAAGAAAATGTAAAGTCAACCAGGATGGAAATATATTCCAAATTTTATATTTTTTTTTTCTAATTCTATAAACTAAAGTTACAAACCATGCATGAGAAAAGAAATACATGTATATGCCAGAAATAAGAAATGTATAAAATCAAGGTTTATTCCCCACCCTGCTTTTTTTTTCTTTTCGTTGGGGGGATTTTGGTGTTTTGGGGGGGGGGGGGGGGGTGTTGCATATTTCCTTTGAGAACTATTATCCTACATCTTCTTGCTCCCATTACTCATGTTTCCTCATTCTGCTTTAAATATGCCACATTTCAATGCATCCATCATTTTGTTAGGGAAAAAAAAAAAAACAAAACAAAATGTGCTTGTTCACTTTTTTTAACAAAATTTTGTATGATTATTTGGCATTGATTTACTATATGTATGCAATAGGATCTTCACTTCCTACATGCATGATCCTCATTGAAGCCTGTTGCTCTAGAAATAGCTATGAGATCCAAGCTTATACCTTATCTCAGTAGTTACTATTTGTATGAAAACAGAACTGAGCTTCTACATGTATATGGAGAAAGATTTCCTGTGCCTGCATCCTAGTATTTTGTAGCAGAAACAGACTTTTGTGCCTAAACCATATATTTGAGTCTCCCCCTCCTTAACCATCTACTCCACCCACCCCCCCAAAAAAAAAAGATAAATTACAGGAATACCCCCTCAATTTTAGCTCAATTTCACTTATACCCCATGTACTTTAAAAAATGTCAAACTAATCTTTCTAGTTATCGATATATTCTAATGTGGTCTAGCCGTTTATTTTATTAATAAATGATGTTAGATTTCTCTCTTAATGGGCGAAAATGCCCTTTATTCATGGATGAACTTAGAGGAGAAAGATGAGAAAAAAAAATGAATGAGAAAGGAGAGAAGGAAAGAATGGTCATGGGTAAGGAATAGGTTAGAGGAGAGGAAAAAGGATAAGAAGGAGAAGAGGGTGGGGAGTAAGAAGAAGAGAAAAAATAGATTATCGACGAAAAGCGATGGAGGTGGAAGGTACCATCGTGAAGGGGATGGCTTTTAGGTGGTTTAGAGGAAAAGAAGAATGAGGAGGTGAAATGGATCAGGAAGAAAGGAAGGTTGAGGGAGCCATCGTGAAGGAAGAGAAATGAGTGAGGAAGGAGAGAAGGATATTTTTGCTGGTGAGAAGGGACAGATTTAGAGGGGACCATCTCAAAGGATAGAGCTCATAGGTTGGTTTGGAAGAAAAAGAGAATAAGATGAAAGGGGAGGAGGAGAGAGAGGCTGCCGTCAAGGAATAAGGTGAAGGAGGAGGAAGGAGAGGAGAGGAGGATGGAGAGGAAGAAAATGAAGAAGGCAAAAATGGACAAAGATGGAGGAGGCCGCCATAAAGAGGGATAGTTTTTAGGTGGCTTGGAGAAAAAGGATGAGGAGAAATGCATGGAAAGGAAGGAGAGGAGAAAAGGGAGGAGAATGGGTGGAGAAAGTGGAGAAGGGAGGAGGAGAATGGGTGAAAAAAGAAGAGGAGAAGAAAGGAGGAAGAAAGAGGAAGGGGAGGAGGAGAAATGGATGAGAAAGAAGAGGACGAGAAAGAAAAGGAGGAACGAATAGGAAGAAAGAGGGACGCCGGCCATGGAGGAGAGGATCAATCGGAGAGGAGAGAGGAGGGAAGAGGAAGGAGATGGGTAGTTTTGTAACTTTAGAAAATTTTATTAACAAATATAGACGATTGGACCACATTGGAACATATCGATAACTAAAAGAACCAATTTGACATTTTTTAAAGTATAAGAGTGTAAGTGAAATTGAGCTAAAGTTGAGGTGTTCCTGTAATTTACCCAAAAAAAAATGCCAACCCCTTCCCACCCACCCACCCCAAAAAAAAGGAAAAAAGGAAAACACATCTTAAGATGAATTATTTTGCAAAGTTTTCACCGAGGTGAAAGTCTGTGAAATCATGTAAGTGATATTGTAAGTCCATGACAAAATAATCTAGCAATACCAAGAAACAGAATTTTTTTTGACACATAGGAAATATTTAGAGACAGCATGATCACATCACTCAGTAAGCACATTGATGCTTGAACACCAGAGAAAGCATCAATCTATAGCAAAGATTCTCCCTAGTCCGTTGATACATATGTCTTACACCATTTATCAAGATATTATGCATGTTGCCCACTAAACAGCAATCATGTTTCATGAGTACTGTATATATGCTGTGGGCTCAACTCTTATATATGTTTTAGCTGTTTTCATCATTTTTCCTTCTGTTGGCTGCTATGTAGGTTCTAATTTTTGTTTATGGGCCACCAACATCTGATTACAATGAACAGATCCTCTATGGTACCATGGTTGCTGCCTCCTATGGAGGCATGAAGTACGAAAATAAATGGGAGCGGATTGCAAGGGTGGATGTACAACTCCTAGAAAAATCATAAGGAAATAAGATCACAAGAAATCATATCAACCGAAAAAAAAAAAAAGCAATATCATCATATCAGAAGCTAATTGGTTGGTGCATATCACCCAGCACATTTATGGTGAATGAGGGAACAAGGTAATAGGCATGCCAACTAGGTAAAAGTCCAAAAGAAAAAAAATTGTTGAAAACTAGAAGGATTTGGCACTAAAGAAGGCATGCATAAATACCTAGCACTGCTCACACACCAAGTCTATGTAACATATATTGGTGCATTCTTAACAATTTCTATAGTTCCAAAGAGGCAAAACAAAAACGTTGAACGTAAAACAAGTTAAAAATGAGCTTACTTCCAGATAGCAAAGAAACCAAAAAAAAGAATGGGGGAATGAGAAATGACAGGGAGTTGGAACGAGCACTTACATTGTCAAACTGGCTAATTTCTTCACAATCTCAACATACAACTAAGCTACCAATCTTTTCGAAATAGCATGAACAAACTGAGTTCCTAACTACACATGCCAAATGAAGCATACAATACTAGAAATTCTGAATCCAATGATACAGATAATCAGCAACTTGATTGGAGTATCAGGTAACTTACTTGCTCACACTCCCTAAGCTTTTTCTGAGCACTTTCAAAGTCATAATTAACATATAAGCATTCCAAGAATTCAGTAATGGGATCCCTGTAATAGTGCTGCTCCTGTTGGATAACTTTGATCAACTCCTTTAGCATATTTCTTCTCCTTTTGTTGATAATGACTGCAGTAGCAATATAACGTAGAAGGTGATGTGCATTTGTTTGAATAGCATTCAAGTACCTAAACAAAACATAATAATTCAGTAAAGGGTCCGAAAGATTACTTTCTTCACTGCATGCATTCAAAAGTTCATTCAGACAAATTAAGGCCATCAAGATCATATCTAAATAATTACAAATGTCATGGTTGATAAGCCCAATCATATTTGAGATTCCTAGATTATGATATTCTTGGTCATGAATGAGAAGCTTAAAGAGGATCTTAATAGAACCTGATTTACTGACAATTACACGATAAAGCAACTTACTTTTTTCACAGCATGTACACATAAGATAGGTAGACGATAGCTATATAACGGAAGCAGGTTCAGTTCTGCATTAGTTTTAAATCAAGCAGATCATATTGAAAGAGTCCCTTAACTTAGATAGGGGAAAACTCTTTTCTTTCCATCAAGCACAACCTATAATTAATTAAGTCCGAGCCCAACACTGCAAGAGACAAGATGAGATAAAAGACAAGTTTCGGGCACAATTCAAGCAGAGGGGAGAGAGAGAGAGAGAAGACGAGATGAGACAAGACGAGCAGAGAGAAAGAGAGAGACGAGACGAGATGAAACGAAAGCAGCACTGCTCAGCATACAATTATGTTCCTCTCCACTTTTAAGTAGAAAGAGGCTTCGGGCTGCTTTTATTTCATAAATCATCTTATCAGTCCCCAAGCATGATTTCATGCCATCCCACACCTTTTTTCTTTCTTTATCATATTTTATTTAAAATCTAAGATGCAAATATAGACAAAAAATATGAGCAAATCTAATGATAAAAATTAAGATCATATATTGTTGAAGTTAAATTAACTGGTCTTACTATATTAAAGGATACAAGTTACAAGAACAAAAAGGTACTTTAGCAGAAACAAGGAGTAAAGCCCACAAGGATACTGAATAAAGCCCACAAGGATACTGAATAAAGAACAAAGGTAAGCAATCGACATCAAGTAATACATGAGATCAAAATCAAAGTTAGGCTTCAAAAATATCAAGTGTGCCTTGTAAATTATTTAAGGAAATTGGCACCAAGTTAACAAGCCAACCAGGCACTTATCATCAACTTGATGGACAGCTAACTCCATAAGTAACTCTTATGTATTCTTAACAAAGCAAAGTAATTTTCATACAGCATGCTATTCCACCATTTCAAATCAAACTGTGCATGGCAAGCTTTTAGGGGCTGTTTGATTGTTTATAATTGCTAGGCTGTGGTTGTAGCTGGCAGCCGTAGAATTGCAGGCATCCAAAACAAGTGTTTGGATGCCTGCAACTGCAACTATAGACTGCAATTCAACAGCAACAAAGGCACCAAAACTTGTAATTGGTATTGCAGCTGAAAAAAGACCTTTGGAAGGATCCCCTTACCACTCCAACCATTCCTATTCTTGCAACTAAAATAATAATAATAATATCATTTATTACTAAATTAACATTATAATATTATAATATGATGATATTATTATAAATAATGATATAATAATATTGATAATATTATAATATTATTATCAAATTATATTATTAGTATTATGTCATTGTAACAACAATAGTAATATGATACTATTATAATAGCAACATTTCAATTACAATTATTACACTATTATACAATTTTTATTTTTTAACAACGTTATTATTATAATTATATTTAGTATTATATTATTATAATACTATAGTATTATTATATTATAATAATAATAACATATTTTATTATGCACAATATATTATTATACTATCATATATTATTATACTATAATAATAATTTAATAATATTATTATAATATCATAGAGGTTGCATATCAAAACCACGGCATATAACACTTCCAATCATCCCTATTGACAAATAGACCCAGAAAATATCAACTACTTTTTGCAGCAAGCATCTTGGATTAAATGTCTAGCAACAAAATTTGGAGATTTGTTAAGGAAGGCATTATGGTAAAGTTTAATGACAAATACCCTCCCTTATTAGCTAATAGAACAGCTAATAATAACTTAATAGTCCCTCTTATAAAACAACTAATAGCTTGCACACTCCTGTCTTTAGGTAATCTTCCCATCACTGTTATAATGTAGGTCGATTCCTTCCCCGCACATCGCATCATGCCACGCATCTATCCAAAGACATCAAGGACATCCACTTAGACATTAACCCTCACAAAAAAAGGGAAAATGTGAAAGGTGAAGGCAAGCGAACTTCTTGCTCGGATCTGCTCACAACCAAACCAAGCTAGGTTAGAAGGGAGCAATGGTGTCCCGGCTGTTCTTGTGCTGTGGGCGAGGAGCCGCATCATCATCAATGGTTGTGGTGCTGGAGAGAAAGCAACAATAGATTTGATGGTGGAGCAATGACTAACAAGGCCAGTGCTGGAGTTGTTCTCATTGCAAGGGCGCACAACATCTCCAAAGGCAAAGGTGAAGGCAATGTAGTTGGCATGCATGGAGCTCCAAGGACCGGAGGAGGCATTGCAGGTGGTGGTGCCGGGATTCCATGTAGAGAGGGCCCCCTCAATAATGCATCACAAATTAGATATCTGGTCAATTATGGAGTTGGCCCGATGCCTCTGCTTCACCAATGCGAGGGACCAATGTCATGATACCTTTGCTGGCAACTTTTGGACCCTCAAGTCCCCAACCTTGCCTAGTCCCCGCTCATCCACAGCTTTGGCACCAATCCCAAGCGGCAATGGACCAACTACCTCTACCCACCCTCCATGCCAACTTCAAGCTCTAAATTCCTAATGTCCTCTTCTTCGGCAACTTGAAGGTCCTGGGGCCCAAACCGATTAGAGGACCCACTAGGCCCAATGCATGGGCATGTCCATGGAAGCAACCATAGTGTCCTAATTTTGGGAGGTTGTAGTAAGCTACAAGGGGTTTGTTATTAGGATGAACTCATTGGCTGGAAAATGGGTTCAAGCAATGAAGTTGAAACCAGTTAATGCACAACTAAACCATAGGCCATTTTTTTCAAGGACACACTAGCATGGACAAGGATGGCTTCTCGGTATTTGCAGTAGCAACATCAGCCCTGATGCTTGAGTGGCAGTGAGAAACAAATACGGCAAATTCTAAATGGAAAATGATTTTGCCTTTAAAAGGGAAAGGAGAAAAGGTTTCTGGTTGAGTGGACCCCTAGTTGAGAATGTTCAGGGGTAAGATTGTCATTTCATGTTCCTAGTTAACTTAACTAGGGATCATTGTTAATGCCAACAATGAAAACTAGCAGAAGGGCTGTTTTGCAAATAAAAATAATGTTATCTAGAGAAATATGGAAAACATATTCAATATTATAATCATATTATATTATATTTTACCAATAGTAAACATGTTCTACTTAAAATTGTTAGAATTTTATTATAATACTATGATAATACTAATGTTATTATAATATTATATAACGACTACAATACATTAATAAAATTATAACTATATATAATAAAGAATATATAATACTTATTGGTTATTATTATATTTGACAAATAATGTCTATCTATTATAATATGAAATTATTTTATATTCATATAACTCCTCAAGTGGTTATTCTTATAAATTATAATAATCGGATGAGAATTTTATAGCAATAATACCTTTTCATTATATTATAAAATAATATGATAAATATCATATTATAATAGAAAATAAGAGCAAGTAAACTATGTCTCAAAGGGTAACCTTACCAACTCAAGAATGTAACTGTATACCCTTTCACACCAAATAACCAAATAGCTCTAATTGCATTTGCAATTCTTCTTAACAAGAGACAAAAAATGGGGCCCCTTTCTGTAATTTCAATCCCAATTGCATGCAATTCAATTGGAAGCAACAAAATGGCCCCTCACTACTTAAGATTCAAATTTGAATGAAAGTAAGCACTTCTTTAGTAATTTTGCTTCTTTAATTAATTGAAAATAAAACATTTAAGAATTTTCAAAAATGAAAATTAACAACTAATATTAGCTTCCAACTATATCATTCATGTCAAAAATTAATTCTAAAATCTTTGCTCCCTAAACTCTTTATCATAGATTCTAATTCAAATGCCTCGGTTAGTGAACAATAACAGACTATTGATGCTTCAAGAGAGTTTACTAGATGAAATTCTTTTTGACATCAAAAGGGGCATTAATGGGCTTAACTACCTTTGATCCAAACTTGCCTATTCAAGTTCTGAAGACATTGTATTGATGTTGAGACATTGTATTGCTGCTGACATTGGGAGATGAGAACACTAAGTCCCATCTTTTTCTCATGGATCAAACCATTACCCTTCTAGTTTCAATGGTTATTTGTTGCAAAAAGAAGGCTTTAAGTACCCTGACTTCCATTGGGCAACAGTTTACAGTAGGATCAATTACAAGGCAAATTTATCAAAAAAGTAACTAGACTGGACTGCATGTTCTTTATGACTCCTTGTGATGAGATGATAAGATACTTGCTTCTAAATTGTCAGTTAGCTCTATCTTTTTAGTGCTACTGATGTGAGAAGGTTGGAACTTTAGAACCACTATCTAGCAAATGTTCCTTCCCTTTGAACTCTCTTGGAGCCCTAGCTTTTACATGTGCTTTATGTTTGACCATGTTGCACATCGAAGTGCATGAAATATAATGCGAAGTTTGGAAAGAATACATGTGTCATTAAAAGAAGGGCAGCATTGGACATATCTGGAGGCTTATGAAGACAAATATTTGGAGACTGTCCAACTTTACATTTTCATGCATGGAGAGTGATGCATGAGGAAATCTTCCAACATTATTATCAAATTGTTTCTTGTCTAGTATATCCACGTTCTACTTATCACCCTGTTTAAGAACTTGGAATAACTTGTGTAAATCTCCCTTTTGCTAACTTTGTCTCCGAAACTGCTGTGAAAAATAAGAATAGTGGAAAGTCCACACAGGAGAGAACAATCTAGCCAAGAAGAATGTAGACAATCAGGCTTCCAGTGCAAATAATTCTATGAAAACTTTTTGAATGATATCTAAAATATTATTCCTTTGGCAGTATAGTGTTACTCCACAACACTAATACTATGTTATTCAGCAAAGTTATGCATAAATAAGAGATACAATATCTGACCAACTGTCATGTTTCAATAGGGATGACTCCAAGCCATGTGGGACATACAAAAACAAAATTAAGCTATCCCTGATAATTGTAAGTGCAAAATGATGCAACTCATTAAGACTAACAAAATAGTTCATATATTTGATATTCAAATCTGATGTCGAGAACCAAACCTATCTTGGAAGAAAAGATCAATGATGCCGTTTCTCCCGTTTTCATGGTTAAAGAAGATGAAAAGGCTCCAGTGCATCAGCCATATCCTATTTTGCAGCTGATTTAAAGGTGAAGCAAAATTCTGCCCCACAAAAAATCAATAATGTTAAAGAAAGTAATAAAGAAATAAAAAATAGCATAAAAGAAACAGGCATGCCATAATGAAACTACATGTACACACTACACAGCAGAACTAATAAAGGGCTATAAATGAGACCTTTGAATCTATGATCTCCTTGAGTCGATTAAGTTCCTCCAGTGCAATATCCCAATTCTGCATCAGAATCTCTGCCGCTAGCTTGCCCCACAAAGCACTCAAACTTCTGTCACTGTTAGTGCACAAAGCACGATATTGATACAAGTAGTCAGCAGCACGAGAGTAGTTCCCACACTCAAACTGAAACTTAGCATATTGATATAAAGCCTCAATCTGATCCACACCAATCTGTCCAAAAACCAAAATAACAAAATCACCACAAATCTTTCTCCAAGTTCCCTTTTTCCATTTTGTTCCCCTTTTTTTAATCAAAAAGCTTACAAAACATTGCGGAAACCACCTGAATCCATTAATCATATCTACATAATAGTAATTCTGCGTAACTTTGGCAAAAGAAAGCATCTTGAAAACTGATCAAAACTTTTCTAATAAACTAACGAAAATAGAAGGAAGAACAAGGAAATTAAAGAAGAAGATACCTGAAACCGATCATTGAGCATCTGGATATTGTATTGTTTATCCGGTCTCAGCTCCTGAACCAAAGTAGCGTTCTGAAGAAAAGACATCAGCGGCGCCGCCGACTCCTCGAGAGACTTCAACCTCGCGACGACCTCGACTCTCCTATCAACCATCTCTGCAAACACGAATCCAGCACAAATTCATGCCAAAAAAAGAGAAGAAGCTCCACGAAGTCAGAACCCTAGGAGGGGAGAGGGGGGTGAGACCTTGAGGAACCTGCTCCGTGTGGTACAGGGTCTTGTGGATGTCCATGGCGTAGTCGACCATGTTGGTCTGGCTGAGGAGCTCGATTTTCGCCTTGAGGATCTCGTCATCGGCGTAGAGCTCGCGCTCTTGGAGGAACTCCAGGAGTGGGAAGACGAGGTGGCGGTCGAGGTGAGGGGCGATCCGGGAGGTGAAGTCGCAGATAGCCATGGCTGGAGCTCGCTAGGGTTAGGGTTTCTAGGGGGATACCTTCGATCCGCCACGCGGGGAGAGGAAAGGGTTGCTCTTATGAGAGTTTTGGATGGAGGATCCGACGGCTCTTGGAGAAGGATCGGATATGACTGGACCTTGTACTGCAGCTATTACGCAATAGCACGTGCTCCAAACTCGAGTTCTTTTACTAATTAATATTAAAAAAAATTATTTATTTAAATAATTTTAATTTATTTATCAGAATGATACCAAATCGGTAAAATGTCATTTTGAATAATTTTTTATGGTGACCGCATCATCTTCTATTTTTTACATAGATTATATAAAAAAAAAATAAAAAAAAATATCAAAAAATATGAAGTTTTTAAAAACATCATATTTTTTGATATTTTTAAAAACACCATATTTTTTGATATTTTTTTTAAAAAAATGATAAAAAATAATAAAATAATAAAAAAATTAAATTTATAAAAAATAAAAATTTTAATTTTGATAAAAATAAAAATTATTATTTAAAATTAATATATCTATATCAAATTATCTTTTTAAAAAAATATCTGAAAAAAATTAGTGTAAAAAAATTAAAAATATCATTAAAAATTCTAAGAAATAAAAATTATAATTCTAAAATTTAAAAAAATAAAAATTTTAATTTTAATTCAAATAAAAATCATCATTTCAAATTACAATCTCTTTTTCAAATTAATTTTTTTAAAAAATTTATAAAAATAAAAAAAATAGAAAAAATAAAAATTATAATTTTGAATGAATTTTAAAGAATAAAAATTTTAATTTTAATTCAAATAAAAAATAATTTTAAATTATTTTATCCATTTAAAATTTATTTTTTTAAAAAATATCTCAAAAAAATCTTAAAAAATTAAAAAAATAAAAAATACCATAAAAAAGAAAAAATGAGAGCCAAATAAAAATTATAATTTTAAATTTAAAAAAATAAAATTTTAATTTTAATTCAAATAAAAACCATCATTTCAAATTACTTTCCCCATTTCAAATTAATTTTTTTAAAAAAATATGTCAAAAAAATATAAAATAAAAAAATACCATAAAAGAGTAAAATATTTAAAAATTGAGAAAAAAATAAAAATTATAATTTTTAATTTAAAAAAAATAAAATTTTTAATTTTAATTAAAATAAAAAATACTATTTCAAATTACTTTTCTCATTTCAAATTATTTTTTTAAAAAAATATTCCAAACAAAGAAATAAAAAATGAGAAAAAAAAATTCAAATGTTAACTCAAATAAAAAACATAAATTCAAATTATTTTTTTCATTTAAAATTATTTTTTAAAAAAATATCCCAAAAAAATTTGTGGGGGTTAAAAAAATAAAAAATATCATAAAAAAATATCAAAAAAATGAGAAAAAAATAAAAATTATAATTTTAAATTTAAAAAATAAAAATTTTAATTCAAAATTTTTTTCAATACCGCACCATACGTAGCTGTTTGTGCCTGTACCAGATCGAGATGTACCAGTGCGGTCTGATTCATCTCATAATTAAACTATCCGATATATTATTATTATTTACATTATAATTTTTATAGTCCTTTTAGCATAACTTTTTCTCTCCTAATGTTCTGAGATATATTAGAATATGTGTAACCATATCCACAAAACATAATATCCGATCACTTGAAATTAAATAATATAAAATAAAATTAATAATTAATAATATTAAATAGAATAAAAATGTCAAGCGTACAAAAAATAATACAATAAAAGTTTCAAAAATACTAAGTACAAATCTAAAAAAGATTAAGTCCCACAAGGACGTCGTGGTGCCCGTGGTCGCTTGGACCTTCTCAGGAAGGTCCTCAACGGCTGCTCCTGCTCCTGTTGTGATGTCTCCTCCCCTATATCAGTGGAGGAGGTTTACTGGTCATACTGCTCAGGAATAACGGATGCTGTCGGATCATCTACGGACTGAGCGACCCGCTCAACCCTCTCATTTGGATACATGGATGGGCCTGAAAAGAAAGTATCATACTCATGTGGCCAACTGATATCCGGTGATGTCATCTGGGGGATGTAGGAAGAAGAAGGCACTGCCATCTGTGGATCAAAAGGTAGTGGCATCTGTGCAGCATCTAGTGATGACATCTGCGGAATATGCGGTGATGATATATATGGAACATATGGTGACAGCGTATATCTCATATCTGGCACATCGACTGTTCCATACCAAGGCGCACAGCTATATGGATCAACATCAATCGCCATCAATATTCCGGAACTTGTTTTCTCTATCTCACGCAGTATCCGAATCCGTTCGTCCTCATCAATCGTAGATAAAGCACAACGAGCATCCAATAAAAGATCCAACATAGAATCAGTCTACAAAATAAAAATAAAACAGTCAATATACTGTAAAATATAAAACAAAAATATAACACAAACAACATAAACTAATTTTTGTAGTCTTACCAAAAGACGCACAGCAGAACTCTCGCCCTCGTATCTGAAAACTGCATACCGAGGCTGTCCAATGACTCGCACTGTAATACTAAAAAATCAAGCCATTTAGTCATCGGTATATGAACGACCTCTCAAAATGAGATCACCATGAACAATGTGATCTCGATGTGCATCCCAAATATCGATGTACTCTTCATGTCTAATACGCTAGTCAATACGAGCTCTCCCTCGTCGATCAATACGATGAAGTCCCTAGCTGGTATCAAACTGCTCTGGGATACTCTGAATCTGACCAAACTGCCGCAGGATACAATCGAAAAGATACCACTCTACCACATCAAAATAAATAAGTGACACCCTAGCAGTCCATATGTCATGTCCAACTGTACACATCTGCGGCAATATAGCTAATATCTCATCTGTATATGGCTCTCATAAAAATTAATAGAGTTAAAATAAAAAAAATTAGTTAGCTAAAATTTTAATAGATTATGAATACTGTAAAATGATATTTGTAAAAAATTCAGAATTTACCCGTCTATATATATCAACTAATGTATCCAACTGGCACCTATAAACCCATGCCACTCTCGTCGATACGTGATGAACGTTGAATGCAACGTTCCATCTATTTTATAATCTACTAATGTTAAATAAATTTTATCGAATTTAAAATAGTAAGTTTCAAATAAAAAAAATAATATTTTTATATCTATATCTCAATGGTCCGTCCAGCCTGAATGGAACATCAGGATCATGCTGCTCTGATGGCATCTCGAGCAACTGTCGTCGTAATGGACTAATAGTCGGCATATGCTCCCATACTCAAATCTGCAAATTTTAAAAAAATCATACATGATATACCCAATGTTTGAAATATAATTGAATATTAAAAATAAAAAATTTTAATTCACATACCTGTAATAATACAAGATAACCACCAATCTCGCTCTGATCATCATAAGAACCCTGACACATAGCTCTGTACAGGCAAGCTAGTACTGCACTGCCCCAACTGAGTCTATGAGCGAAGTCTAAATCCTCTAATAATGGAAAAAATATCAACTTCATCTTATTCGATAAAGTATCGGGTAACAGGACACCACCTAACAATCGCAGCATCTGACCTCTAATATACTGCTGCACCATCTCCTCTGGTGCATCATCCGCAATATGAAAATATCGATAACGATCATCCAAACACTCAATCCTGAGTTGTGAATGATCGAAAAAGTGTACGTCGGACTCAAACCCTAGCAATCGTAAGCACAAAGCCTGCCACTTCGGAATGGTAAGCATGAGATCAACTCTGGTAACTGGATCGCCATCAACTGGTAGTCCAGTAAAGATGCTGACATCCTGTAAAGTGATGGTCGCCTCACCAAATGGAAGATGAAATGTGTGTGTCTTTGGACGCCATCTCTCAAACAAAGTAGTAATAAAACCAACGTCCACCTATATATGACCAATTCGATATACTCTATAGAATCTAAGATATCGTAAATAATCCAGCACTCTATGTGGGATGTCCTCTGTCCTCCAGAAGTCAGCATCAGATCGTTGTAGACGAAGGTGTCTGGACTTTCATAATAAAATATAATAATTAGATAATATATATGATTTTTCAAAAAAAAATTAAATAATAAATAGGATTGGAATGCTTACGACGCCATCTAAAATAGTCTGTGATCGATAGTGCTCCTGCAATGTAAGAATACTGCTGTCTCGAGGATCGAGATACCGCGGATCGTAAGCCATAATACGCTAATGAATCTAAAATAATGATATTATCACAAGTGTATTAAAAAATAAGAAATATGATATGATAGCCATTTATTTTATGAGAAATATATTTTAAACATAATATTGTCATACAATACAACTAAAATACAAAATTCAGTTCATCTCACAGAAATATATAAAACACTGATGAAAATACATCTTCGGAGCCTTTAATTTTTTTCACTACTTGAAGTTGAAGTGTGTTAAAGTATCCTAGGATAGCGGCGGTGGTCATGACCCTGTTCCTTACAAATGCTACAATGGTTCTTACTTCTTATTTGCCTATCATCCATCTCATTTCGTAGTCTTGTTGACTTTGGTCTACCTTTCTGCTTGGATCTCAAACGATGATGATCAGAAATATATTTGAATATACGTGTATGCATCCAATAATCTTCATGTGGTAATGGATTAAAATCACCGCTCCAAGCATTCATATATGCTGTAATTGTATATGCATCATCCATAAAACCACTAAAATGTACAACAATTTCTTGACACAATTAAAACGTATGAACATGGATATTTGTACATGCTCTACTTTCCACAAGAACATTTTCTTTCAGCTAAAGTAACAGTATGAGAATTTTCTCCACCTCGTAACCCTACGCTTGCTCTCCTCGTAAGCACTTCATATATACCTCTTGGAAGGTTGAATACTGTTACTCGATGCTGATTAGCTTTAACTTGATCTTCAGCAATCTTAATTGCAACATGAGGAATAAAAAGATTATTTGGATTCTCCTCTACATATCTCAAAGCTTGGGCATGCCTTGTATTGAAGTATTTCACAAGACGATAAAATGTCATTTGAACACAAGCTGTAATTGGCACATTTCTAGCTCCTCGTAAAACACTGTTAAAAACCTCCGATAAATTTGTAGTTAAGACACCATAGTGCAGGCCATCATCATGTGCCAACGTCCACTTCTCCTTTTCTATCTCGGACAACCAACTCCAAACATTTTCATTCACTGTTCTGATCCTACCCATGATAAAGTTGAACTTGCGAACTTGATGAGTGCTTCCTGCTTGCCATACTGCTCTTTTCAGCTACACATTTTTAAAATGAGTGTTGAAATTACTACAGATATGTCTTAAGCAGTATCGATGATAGGCACGTGGTGGACTCCATCCAATAGACTCACCTGCGATGGTATTTAATATACCTGGATGCCTGTCAAAAATTAAGAATATTCCATTTCTATCTTTGACGATATGTGTTCTAAGCTGGAAAAGAAACCAACTCCAACTTGCAGTCGTCTCCTCATCCACAATTGCATATGCTAATGAAAATATCCCATTCTCTACATCAATTCCTGTTGTAATTAACATCTTATCTTTAAACGTTCCATACAAGTGCGTGCCATCAATGCTGATTACAGGACGGCAGTGTGTAAAACTCTGGATAGATGGTTTGAAAGCTCAAAAAATATAATTTAAAATTCGAACATTGAAATTCACAGTTTGAAAAAAATTTCATGAAATAACTGTACCGAGATTTGCATGTTGAAGTGCAGCCATATAATAGGATAATTTAGCATAAGACGGCTCCCATTCTCCATAAATATCAACCAATGCCTTCTGCTTTCCACACCATGCTTTCTTGTATGACACTATATATTGAAATTGATCATTAACGACTGCCACAATAGCTTCAACTTTGATACCGGGATCTTTCTCAACAATATGTCGGACTGGTGTGTCAATCATCCTTCCACTGATATGTTTGTGGTCTCGACTCAACCCCATAAACAAACAAGTGTGAGGATCCTCATATTTTGTGATTTGAAAATATCCATATTTTTTCAACAATGCAGCACGAAGCCTCCATTTACAATTTTGAGCATTATTGATGATGTGCATCGTACGAACCATAATTTTGAATGCGACTGAACTACATTATATGTCTGATGCTTCATAATGTGATAAAGATCAACAGCTCTCCTTACATAATCTTTACTCTCAAACATTAAACCTTTAAAAAATTCAGTCATCGAGGAGTCCCAAAATTGATAGTCAGAGTTCAATCTTCGACAAGCACTAACACAACCACCATCATCTAAATTTATATCGTTAAAAAATTATGGGGGTTCGTGCAAACGAGGTTGAGGTTCTTTCACATTAATATTAGCCAGAACATCTTCATCATCATTCTCATCTTCACCATCATCATCATTACTGCTATTGTCCTCATCCGTCCAATAGTCTTCATCTCTGCTTTCATCTGACTCAGCTTAGATTATCAGAATTTATTTCACTGACTATCCAGTCATTGTTCCCTATATGAGTGTCGTCTCCCGCACTTAGCACTACTTCTAGCAAAGGAGAAGTCACCATAGCAGAAGACACAAGAGAAGTCACCATAGGACTCTGAATAATTAGACAACTAGGGCCGGTAGTAGAGAAATATTATTCTGTAAATATGGCCTCAACATTATCAGTTTGCACCATAGGAGTTATGAAAGGTGAGGAAGGCCCAACATTATTATCCGCTTGAGTTAAAAGCTGACTATAGTATCCAAAGCTCGGTACATCTTCCTTTTCAATATATAATTCTAAAAATCAACATTCTACATATTTCAAAGGAAAGGTCAGCATTTCTTCGACATCTTCATCGCCATCAATTGGAACTAAGATATAATTGCTCTGCATTAACTGTCCCGACAGATTAGAAGATTTTTATTTCAATTTTAGTTCATATTTTTCTTTATCTATAGGAATACTGCTGTATAAATGGTCAAATAATTCTTGACGTGATAACGATGAAGATACTCTAATCATCCAATTTGCAGGGTGACTGTACTGTACACCAGTTTCATCATTCTGTATCATGCCATCATAATACAATAATACACAAACTCGAGTACTTGCCATTTTCTCAAAAAAACCTATAATAAAATCAAAATCAAAATATTTAGTATTACTAATTATTTTATCGTTTCAAAAGATTTACATGATAAATGCATCATATCATCAACAAATAGGTACAGATAGATCCTATCTCATTTAAAAATTACATTAATTCTATAGGTTAATTACATTAATCAAATGATATGCAAAAGGGATCGAAAGAAATTTTGACATTATTTTTCCTTAGTTCTCCCCACACGACTGAAAATGTGTGAGGAGAACTAAAGAAAAATACTGTCCGAAATTTCTCTCGAACCCTCCGTATATTATTCGAATAATGTAATTACCTATAGAATTAAATACAATTTCCAAACCATCCAAACTGGACAATCAATTGACTAATGTATATATTTTACGGTACCCATACAAAAATATATAATCAAATATATATTTTATACGGATATCGTAGAATATCCTACATTGGTCAACTGACAGGTCTACATTTTCATGAAATATAATATATTTTAAAATTTTTAAATTATGATCGAATCGAATTTAAAAATAAATCTTAATCTAATAAGATAAAAATAAAAAATAATAAGATAAAAATAAAAATTAAAAATACTGAAATAGAAGGGTGCCGCACGGGCCCACCATCGGAGGGCCACCGCCATGGATCGAAAGAGAAGGATGCTGCAGGGCCGCACGGATCCGCCACCGGAGGGCCGTCGGGGCCCACCGTCGCGGATCGAAAGAGAAGGGCACAGCAGGGCCACACGAGCCCATCGGGGCCCGCCGCCACCGCCCGTCGTTAGGGCCCGCCACCGGGGCCCGCTGCGGCCCATCACCGGGGGGGCCACCGGGGCCCACTGCGGGGAGCCACCGTGGGGAGCAGTCACCTGACCGCCGCCGGGGCTCGCCACCCATCGCCGGTCGTTTGTCGTCGATGGCCAAGGAAAAAGAGGGAGAGAGAGAGGAAGAGGGAGAGGAGGGGGCCGGCCAAGGGAAGGGGAGGGCCGGGGCCACCGCTGAGGCGCACTAGCCCTCTGTCACCGACGGTCAAGGAAAAAGAGGGAGAGAGAGAGAGGAAGAGGGAGAGAGAGAAAGGAAGAGGGAGAGGAGGGGGCCAGCCAAGGGAAGGGAAGGGTCGGGGCCCACCGTCGGGGCGCGCCGGCCCTCTGTCGCCGGCGGCCAAGGAAAAAGAGGGAGAGAGAGAGGAAGAGGGAGAGGAGGGGGCCGGCCAAGGGAGGGCTGGGGCCCGCCGTCGGCCCTCTGTCGCCAGCGACCAAGGAAAAAGAGGGAGAGAAAGAGGAAGAGGGAGAGAGAGAGAGAGGAAGAGGAAAGAGAGAGGAGAGAGCTCACCGCTGTTGGGAGGTCGCCGCCATGCCGTCGGAGAGGAGAAAATGTCGGAGATAGCCAGAGAAGAGGGAGAAGAAGGAGAGAGGGATTTTTTTTTCTTTTGAAATTTAAGCTTGAAAAACGTCAAAGAAAATGGCATTTTCAAAAATGCCATTCCCTTTGGCATTTTCATCCAATTTTTTTTCTTTTTTTATAGTTTTTTTAATTTTTTAATTTTTCTTTACTTATTTTTATGTGATTTTTTAATAAATAAAATTAATTTAAAATGGGCATAGTAATTTGAAATGATAATTTTTTATTTGAATTAAAGTTACAATTTTTTTAAGTAATAATTATAAATTTTATTTTTTACCATTTTTATTTGAATTATAATTATAATTTTTAATTTTTTAAATTTAAAATTATAATTTTTATTTTAAATTAGAATTACAAATGACATTTCTAGTTTTCATTGAAGTTAAAATTTTAAATTTATTAAAATTTTAATTTATAATTTTTATTTTTTTTCGCTTTTCGTATGGCATTTTTTTCTTTTATTTTTCTTGAATTCAAATTAAAATTTTAATTTTTTTATAACTTAAAATTATAATTTTTATTTTCTTCTCATTTTTACCATTTTTTATATTTTTATAAAATTTTTTTGAGTTTTTTTATTTATTTAAAATATTTTTTAAAAAAATTAATTTAAATGGGGAAAGTAATTTGAAATGATGTCTTTTATTTTAATTAAAATTAAAAATTTTATTTCTTTTAAATTTAAAATTATAATTTTTATTGTTTCTATTTTTTTAAATTTTTGACTTCTTTATGCCACTTTTATTTTTTTATTTTTTTATTTTTTTGAACATTTTTTTAAAAATTAATTTAAAATGGGAAAACTAATTTGAAATGATGGTTTTTATTTGAATTAAAATTAAAATTTTAATTTTTTAAAATTTAAAATTTAATTTTTATTTTTTTCTCATTTTTTCTCATTTTTTCTTTTTTTATGGTATTGTTTATTTTTTAAAATTTTTAAGTTTTTTTTAGATATTTTTTTAAAAAATTAATTTTAAATGAATAAAATTATTTAAAATTATTTTTTTATTTGAAATATAATTTAAATTTTTATTTTTTTAAATTCTTTCAAAATTATAATTTTTTTTCTCAATTTTTCCTCAATTTTTTCTTCTTTAATGATATTTTTTAAAAAAATTAATTTGAAAAAATTATTTTTATGGTATTTTTTATTTTATGCTATTTTTTAAGATCTTTTTTGAGATATTTTTTTAAAAAATTAATTTTTAAATAATTTTAGAATTATAATTTCTATTTCTTTTTTATTCTTTTTTTAATGGTATTTTTAATTTTTTTTACATCAATTTTTTTTCAAATTTTTTTTAAAAAGATAATTTCAAATGGAGATACTAATTTTAAATGATAATTTTTATTTTTATCAAAATTAAAATTTTTATTTTTTATAAATTTAATTTTTTTTTCAATTTTTTATCAATTTTTTCTTTTTTTGGGGGGGGAATGCCAAAAAATATGGCATTTTTAAAAATACCATTTGAAATGGTATTTTAAAAAATATCATATTTTTTAATTTTTTTTAATTTTTTTTTACGTGGTCTACGTAAAAAATCGGGGGTGACATGGCCATGATAAAACGGCATTCAAAATGATGTTTTATCAATTTTGCATCATTCTCGTAAATAAATTAAAAATAAGATTATTTAGGTAAATAAAATTTTTTTATATTAATTAGGAAAAGAACTTCTCCAAATTCAAACCGCATAAAATTCGGAGCCCGCAACCCTAGTCACCTAGCCTTTCATGAAAACACAAGAAATAAATAGTAGAGTCTCCAAACAACAATATATGGATTACCTTACTGGCCATTTTTTTCCTTGTCAAATGAATATAGGTAATATCATACAAGAATAATGACATCAGGAATCCAAAAAATGCCTCCAACATAATTCATTGTATGAGTTGCTACCAATCTACCGTATCATTGCTCTCATGGATATCTTCCAAATATCAATAAGAAGTGGATGGATTGTAACATTTTGATCAATATAGGTTCTAGGTGGTATAACTTTTTTTTTGAAGTCTTTGGTAAATATTTTGAAACATGTTCTCTCTAACAAATGAAAAATTAGCTCGTAAAGAGGTTGGGCTCTCTAACATAAACGTCTTTTTTCTTGATGTACTCCTTTCTATTGAGGGCCAACACAAAAATCCATGATCTTCTTTTTGGGTGATACACACATTATTCAACTTGATACATAGTTAAAAATTAACAAAGCATACTTAGTTTATCGTGTAGACTAGTTGTGGAGTTAATACATATACATCCAATTGAAATGCATTTAAAGTTTGTTGATAGATACATAGTTTATCATCATAGATCCTCAAGCAGCAATGCATGCTTATATTTTATGATCCATATTGTAGTGCCTCCTCTGATTTCTAAGCAGGTTAATCAAAGCCCATAGATTTAAACTCTGTGAATTCTATATATAAAATATCAAGACTGAGAATTACATGTTGATATGGAGCAGTCCTAATATTTCTTCGTAGCAACAAAAGTATCTATTTGGAAAAAAAAATAGAGAAGAAAGTAAGCCATTGAAAAGAAGACCCCAGCTAAGAAAAAATAACCAACAATACATCTTCTCGCAACTAGCCTATGGTCGCATCTTTTTCTTCCCTTATCTAAATGAGACTTATATTGCCATGTCATGTTCTTTGTGTTAGGTTTTATAGGTCTCTCCTATGTGGAGAAAGCCCAACAATTAGAAGAGCCCATCGAGATTGTTTTTGGCCCATCCATAATGATATATATATTCATCATTTTACTCATTTAGGGCACACAAGAGGGTGAGAGGCAGAAGAGAAGAGGTAGCATCGGCATTCAAAGAAAAAGAGAGAGAAAGAGAGAGAGAGAGAGAGAGCAGAAAATTTTAGAGTGTTTCAATAGAGAGCAGCTATGATCAATCTAACAATTGATGGTCATTAGTGATCTAATCGAGCTGATTTTTTCTCAACGGATAGAGGACTCATAGCTCTTGACATCTTATGATTTTTTTTTCTACTCTAAAAGGTACTTCTTTGATGCATGAACAGAAGGCTCAATTTTGCAAACTATCAGAATTTCTAGCAAAATGCAATCACGTTCAAGCTAAAGATTGAAGGGTCATTTGGGGTTCAAAATCAGTAGCTCTATTTAGAAAAAAATTCTGCACTAGTCTTTCTTGTTAATCGATTGATTTGATAGATGAATGGGAGTTGTGTACTCCTTTGATCTACTGGAATAATCTCTTGCAATTCACTTTGAAGTATAGTAGAAATTTTAGAGTGAATTTTGTGTCCCATAATTTTTCTTCTTAAATTTTTTGGGGTTTCCACATTAAAATCATGTGTATTGATCATGTTTGTTATTTTGATTTTATGATTATTATTTTTGCCGGTTTGTGTGTTGGGATATTGTCTCCTTACAAGTTCATTCGAGTGAGAGAGATTTTCTTAGGTATCTTTTCAGCACTTGTTTGTGCATTTGTATTTTATCGAGAATCATTTTTTTGATTCGTTCTCTCCCAACATAGTGGTATCAGAGCTTTAGTTAGTGTGAGTTTGCCTTGATTAAATGATGGAGAGCAATTTCACTAACATGGTTTGTTTGAATGGCACAAATTACTACAAATGGAGAAATAAAATGAAAGACCTGTTATTTGTGAAGAAACTATTTCTACCGATGTTTGCTACTGAAAAATCTGAATCTAAAATTGATGAGGAATGGGAGTTTGAACATGAACAGATAAGCAGCTACATTTGATAGTTTGTAGATGATAATGTTTATAATCACATTTTCAATGAGACACATGCACGGACCTTATGGAATAAGCTTGAATTTTTGTTTGCTTTGAAGATAGAAAACAATAAGTTGTTCTTGCTTAAGAAGATGATGCAACTAAAATATAGAGATGGAAGTTCTATGGCAGATCACTTGAATGAATTCTAGGATATGATTGATCAATTATCTAGAATGGATATAAAATTTGATGATAAGGTTCTTAGGCTTAGTTGCTTAACACTTTGACAGATTCATGGGAGAAATTTCGGATCTCACTTATTAATTCGGCCCCTAATGGTGTTATGTCCATAGAACTTGCTAAGGGTGGTGTTTTGAATGAGGAGATGAGGAGAAAGTCTTGGGGTTCTTCATCATCACAGGCTGAGGTTCTGTTTATAGAAAATAGAAGGAGAACTAAGTAGAAATTTGTGAAGGATAGAGATAAAAGTAAAAGCAAGTCCAAATCAAAGTATAAGAATGTGCAATGTCATCATTATGGGAAGACAAGTCACATCAAAAAATATTGTTACCAGTGGAGAAGAGAGAGCAAGGGTAGCAATGACAAACATAAAAGAAAAGATCAAAAGGATGATGATCGAGTTGCCACCGTTTCTACAAGTGATGATCTTATTGTTGTTAATGAAGAAGAGAATGTTGTAAACTTCACTTGTGATGAGACAAGCTGGATGGTAGACATTGCTGTAACATGTCATATTACATCTTATAAGGAATTATTATCATCTTACACATCTGGTGATTTTGGTGTATTGAAGATGGACAATGATGTTGAGTCACAAGTTGTAAATATCAGAAATATGTACTTGAAAATTAACAATGGAGCACAACTAATACTGAAAGATGTCAGACATGCACCTGATATTCGCCTCAACTTGATTTCAGTTGGAAAGCTTGATGATGAGAGATACTACAATGATTTTGAAGGAGATAAATAGAAACTTATCAGAGGCTCTTTGGTTTTGGCTCGAGGAAAGAAATATTCTGGTTTATACTGGACACAGGCTTCTATTGGATGTATATCCTAGAAGTCAATTATTGGCAGATGCATTATGTAATTTCAGAGCATAAGTTTGTACTTATAAAATTTTATTAATTAATAAAATATATTTTTATTTTCAATCATATTTTTATGTATCCATGATTTGTCCTAAAGATTAACAGATGATATTGTATATTCTCAAGGTATTAAGAATTGGAGACATACACTATTGATGGTTAATTTCTAAAAGATCCCAATCGAAAGATCATCATAGAGGACAGTGATCGATCTAGTTAGATCGATGCATGGATCACCTTCCTTTCGGACAGATGAGTCTTGAGTCTACAGTATGAGGACACTGGTGTGAGAGTGCAAGTGGTTATTAGAAAATAACTTATATTGAGCGTGATCAATATGAGAAACCACTTGGATGTCTACTCATCGGTAGTTTGCTCAACGCTGCAGTGATGTGAATGGTTCTTTGATCTGTGGTGTATTGGCTATTCGCAGTGAGGCTATTGAGTTTGACTACACCTAAACTTAGACTTTTAGCGATTTGGATCCTTGCTATGTATGTTGGCTTCAGTGGATTCAAGTTCACCGTTAGGAGTAGGATGTACTTAGATGAAATCTATCGATCTTGATAGAAAAGAAGAAGTCCTATGCAATTCATGAGACTGAGTTCAAAAAATTTTCGATCGAAGCAAGTGTGAATACTGGAAAGAAGTTTTCACGAAATTCATAAATAAACTCGAGTCGAGCCAATCTAATATATGACTAATATTGGAGTTTGATGAGTTTGTCATGACCTTCATCAAGTCGAGACTCATGATAGAAGGACTGAATCACATGGTAACTGCACCTAGAAGTTCGATACTTCTATTCTACTGAATTATCACTACATACTATTAGATATCACTAGTGGATTGTGAGACTCATCGAGGTTGTCTTGATGATCGATGATCCTCGACGGGCAGAGTTGAAATTATTCTAATCCATTGAAAGGAGTTTCGATGATATTAAAAATGGAGATCACAATATATTTCACTATCAGATAGAATAAAATTTATAGGATCATATACAAAAGAGATTTTTGTCTGATCAAATAGTTGATTACCGATTATAAATCGTTAATGGATTTAATCGTCAATGTGATTAATGATTAACTTTATGCAAAAGTTGTAATAAAATAATTTATCAAGAGTTAGTGAATTATAGAAGAATTAATTAGCAATTAGATTGCTAATTGACTCAGTTTGATTGAACAATGAGGTTCAGATCAGGTCTAATTGAATTAGATTCGATTTGATTTGGATTGGGTTTGATTGGATTAAGTGTGATTGAGTTATGAGATAACTCAATTGCAAGAGAGACTAACTTTTGATTTAATCAGGACTTGGATTCAGTTAATTTTTTATTGGATTAGAATCTCATTGAGGAGATTAGGTTTCTAATTGGATTAGATTCACTTATCTCTTTGGGTTCAACTAAATTGGATTTGGATAAGGACCAAAATGAACCAACCAAAAGTCCAAATTAGTTTGGACTTCTCCCTTTGTGCCACCCTTTTCATGACACCACTTTTCTCAATGCAAATTTTGATTTTGCATGAGAAATTCTTCATGTCAGATGGAGGTTGTCGCCCACTCCCATATTCTCTCTTGGATATAGATTAAGTCTTGTTTGAATTTGAATTCAAATTCGATTTGAATTCAAATTTGAATTTGATAAGACCTGATCCTTATCTTGATGAGAATTTGTTCTCATCCAAACCCCTTAGGATGCCAACCATAAAGAGGCCTTTCTTTTTGGCATGACAGATGAAGGTTTTTTGTTATGAGACATTTGAAAACATTGAGGAAAAATTCAAGTTTGGCATGAGCAAGGGTGGGCATCTCCTTATTAGCGTGTAGAAGGCCTTAGGATTCTAGGGCCTAGGCATTGGATTTAGGAAAGTAAGAAAGAATTCTCCTCTTTATCACTATCTTTTTTTCTTCCAATCCTTCTTTTCCTCTAAGAGTGTCTGGAGATCTGAAGAAGAAGATTAATCAGCCATCATGAGTGGATCTCTGCAAGGGAGCTAGCACTCCGGAGAGATCAATGAACCTTCAATTAGATCGAGAGCTTCATGTGGATATCTATGGAGGTTGGACATGTGTGCAGCTCTAAAAATCTGTAAATTCATGACATCAGCTGCGGTGTATTGATCCACGTAAAGATATTGAGATCTGATCTCACATACATGATAGATATGATCTATGTGATAGATTTCAGATTATGCATGCTATGTTAATGTTATAGATCCGTGGGTAGGTAGTTTATAAATTAGATCTGGTGTATGCTAGGTTAAACAGTTTAATCTAAATGTTCTTCCACTATCATTATTCAGAAAGATTTTGAATTACATGCATGTAACCACCTCATTCTAATAGCTTCAATCTCCAAAGCTGTGGTGAATGTCTTGGAGAATGAAAAATTAATAGAGTTATGGCACAAGCGGCTCAGTCACATAAATGAAAAAGGGCTTGACTGTCTAGCCAAAAAGAACTTATTTTCTAGAGTGAAGAGTGCAAAACTGAAAAGATGTGCTCATTATTTGGCAGAAAAGCAGAATAGAATCTCTTTCAAAAGGCATCCCCCTTCCACAAAGTTAGACCTACTAGAGCTGATATACTCTGATGTTTGCAGTCCTTAAAAAGTACGATCACTTGGTCATGCACTTTGTTTTGTCACCTTTATTAATGATCATTTGAGAAAACTTTGGGTTTATGCCTTGAAAAGAAAGGATCAGATACTTGATGTGTTCAAGTAATTTCAGGCTTTGGTTGAAAGACAGACAAAAAAAAAAGTTGAAGTGTATCCGCACTGATAATAGTGGAGAATAGAAAGGCCCTTTTGATAAGTATTGTAGGTTACAGGGTATCAGGCACAAAAGACCACTCCAAAGACATCTCAACTTAATGGCTTAGCTGAGAGGATGAACAGAATATTGATTGAGAGAGTCAGATGCTTACTTTCAAAAGTAAAATTACCGAAGTCTTTTGGGGTGAAACATTAAATACAGTGACACATGCGATTAATTTGTCACCTAGTATTCCACTGCAAGGTGATGCTCCAGACAGAGTGTGATTTGGTAAGGATGTCTCTTATGACCATCTTCATGTTTTTGGTTGCAAGGCATTTATACATATCCCAAAAGATGAAAGATTGAAGCTAGATGCCAAAACATTTTTCTTGGTTATGGTCAAGATGAATTTGGCTATAGGTTATATGATCCTGTAGAACATAAGCTTGTTAGAAGCAGAGATGTGGTACTTTATGAAGATCAAACTATCTAAGATATTGAGAAGGTAGAGAAAACTTCCAAAAATAGTGATAGTTTGAGAGATTTGGATCCAGTCTCTTTGATGCCTTTGCCCGATCCAAATCAAAATAATGTAGATGATGTTGTTCGGAATGGCTGTCAGCATCAGGATGAACAACAGGGCATTGTGGATAATAATGCCCCTACAGATGAGATTAATGTTGATCCATTGTAGGCACCTATTTCTCCACCTCAAAGGTCTATCAGAGATTGACAACCGTCCATTCGATATTCATTTGATGAATATGTACTCCTGACTGATGGGGGAGAGCCTGAGTATTATGAAGAGGCCATAGAAAGTGACCAGAAGCAATATTGGATTGATACTATAGAAGATGAAATAAAGTCTCTACATGACAACTGCACCTTTGAACTGGTACAACTTCCAAAAGACAAGAAAGCTTTGAAAAATTGATGGATTTATAGGTTGAAGCAAGAAGAGAACTCCTCACATCCATGATACAAAGTCAGATTGGTTGTCAGGGGCTACAGTCGGAGAAAGAAAATTGATTTTGAAGAGATCTTCTCACCTGTTGTGAAAATATCTTCTATTAGAGTTGTATTAGGCTTGGTTGCAAGACTTGATTTGGAGATTGAGTAAATGGATGTGAAGACAGTATTTCTTCATGATGATTTGGAAGAAAAAATTTACATGAAGTAATTAGAAGATTTAACGATGAAAGGAAAGGAAGATTATGTGTGCAAATTGAAGAAGAGCTTGTATGGTTTGAAACAAGCTCCAAGGCAATGGTACAAAAAGTTTGAGTCTGTTATGGAGGAGCAAGGCTATCAGAAGACTGCTTATGACCATTTTGTTTTCACACAAAAATTCTCTGATGATGATTTTATTGTGTTGTTACTTTATGTTGATGACATACTTATTGTTGATTAGAATGCTTCATGAATTGATAGGTTGAAGTGAGAGTTGAGCAAGTCTTTTGCAGTGAAGAATTTGGGCGAGCAAATTGAATTCTTGGCATGCAGATTTCAAAGGACAAAAATACAAGAAAGTTATGGCTATCGCAGGAGAAGTACATTGAGAAGGTGCTACAAAGATTTAATATGCATAGTGGTTAGCACTCCTCTTGCTACACACTTTAGATTTAGTCACAAGCAAAATCTTTCCATAAAGAAAGAGAAGGAAGATATGCTAGAGTCACTTATGCATCTGCAATAGGTAGTTTAATATATGCTATGGTATGCACAAGATCAGATATGGCCTATGTTGTTGGCATAGTCAGTCAATTTTTTTCTAAACTAGATAAAAAACACTGGATGTAGTGAAGTGGATCATGAGATATCTCCCAGGCACAATAAATTTAAAGCTTTGCTTTAGGAATGATGAGCCTATTCTTGTTGGCTATACCAATTCTGATATGGCTGGGGATGTTGACTCTAGAAAATCAACTCTGGATTATTTGATCACTTTCACAGATGGAGCAGTGGCTTGATAATTGAAACTACAAAAGTATATTGCACTATCTACTATCGAATCAGAGTTCATTACAATAATCGAAGCATGCAAGGAGTTGCTTTGGGTGAAAAGATTTGTGAAGGAGCTTGGCTTTACTCAGAAGAGATATATATTATTTTGTGATAGTCAAAGCACCATTCATCTTAGTAAAAATCAAACTTTTCATGCTAGATCAAAATACATTGATGTGAGGTATCATTGGATATATGATGTGCTAAATGATAAGTTGCTGGAACTTAAGAAGATTCACATTGATGATAATGGTTCTAATATTTTGACCAAGTTTCTACAAAAAGAGAAGTTCAAGTCTTGCCACTTAAACATCGGGTTGGCAAATATCTCCACATAGTTGAGAGAAGGAGAATTATTGGATTTTATGGGTCTCTCTAATTATATGGAGAAAGCCCAAGAATTAGAAGAGCCCATCAGGATTGTTTCTGGCCCATCCATGATGATATATATATTCATCATTTTACTCATTTAGGGCACACAAGAGGGTGAGAGGCAGAAGAGAAGAGGCAGCATCGGCATTCAAAGAAAAAGAGAAAAAAAGAAGAGAGAAAGAGAGAGCACAAAAAATTTCAAAGTATTTCAACAGGGAGCAGCTTTGATCAACCTAATAATCGGATGGTCATTCATGGTTCAATCGAGCTGATTTTTTCTCAATAGATAGAGGATTTATAGCTCTTGACATCTTATATTTTTTTTCTTTGCTCTGGAAGGTAGTTCTCTGTTGCATGTATAAAAACTTTAGTTTTGAAGACTATCAGAATTTCCAATAGACTGCAGTCATGAACAAGCTAAAGATCGAGGATCATTTATGGTCTGATTGAGCTAAGATTTTGACAGGAGACAGACAACTCACTAATCTTCATTCTGAATGATGGAGATGATTTTTGGAGCTCTATAAGGTCAGTTTTTAGTTCAAAATCGATAGTTCAATTTGGAAAAAAAATTTGCACTAGTCTTTCTTGTTGATCGATTAATTTGTTGGATAAATTAGAATTGTGTACTCCTTTGATCTACTTAAATAATCTCTTATAACTCACTTTGAAGTTTTTTGGAGTGGACTTTGTGTTTCGTAGTTTTTTCTCTCAGATTTTTTAGGATTTCCACGTTATAATTGTGCGTGTTCATCATGTTTGTTGTTTTGATTTTGTGGTTATTATTTGTGCTGGTTTGTGTATTGGAATATTGTCTCTTTACAGGTTCATTCGAGTGGGAGAGATTTTTTTGGATATTTTTTTAGCACTTATTTGTGCATTTGTGTTTTGTTGAGAATTAATTTTCCAGTTTGTTCTCTCTTAATACTTTTTCTTGCCAATATTTCTAGTCATGGCATCTAGTCCACCTTAGTCACCAAACCTGCCAATGTCCCCCTCCTTCATCCTACCCTCACCCAGCATCCTTTTCACCTCCTCCTCCATGACCCCATCCCATCTTTTCACCTTCCTCTATGCTGGCATCATGATGCTCCTTCATGACCCCATCCCATTTTTTTGCTTCGATCCAAGATGCTCAGGAGCCCCACCTTGATTTTTTCAAGGATGATAATTAGGACATGTTTATCTTCGAGCATCATACAGGAAAAATTTATCATTTGTAATCCACAAGGGCATTATAGCTTAAGAGAGATTAAATGTGGGCCGGATTGCAAAAAGATTTTGACATTCTCGTAAGATCAATTACTAAGTGGATTTTTTTTTATAAGCCCTAATGTTTACTTATAATCTATAGGATTTATTCATGGAGATTTTTCCCACCATTGTTTATTTATTTGCTTTATATGAATATAATATGTTAACAAATTTTAATTCTTTATTCATTAGATTTTTTTCTTATTTCTTAAGATGAAAATCACTTTTTTCAATTACATAACCATTTCCAAACTTTGACAAGTTTCTTGTTTTTCTTTTGAATTTTTAGTTCTCATCTTTACCCAAATTATTGCAAAACCACAAACTTATTAATATGACACCACGTACCATAGTTGGGCCACCAATGTTCCAATACCAATGAGCTAGTTGTTGGTGTGGTCCCTTCTTATGTGGGACCCATATCTTTTTAAAATAAAAGAAAAAAAATGATGGCCCTAACCCTTGGTGCGATAAATAGGATCGAGCGAAAAACCTTGTGGCACAAAAATCAGCGACGGCACAAGAAAAAGATGGAGAAGAAGAAAAATAAGAAAGAATGCTCCTTTGTTGGATGATTGGATAACTGATTGTATTTCGATTTTAATAAAAATTTAGTCTATTGTTCTTGACATTGAGAGCTACAAATTGAATGATTTTGATTTTTGAAAAATTTTCTTCATTAATTATTTCAAGCATCTACATATGATGAGATCTATCTTCTATTGTTGAGATTTGCAGACCTTTTTTTTGTAGAGGCTAAGATTTATTTTTGATGATATATTTGTATAACTTCTTGTTGATCTAGAGAAGACCTATAGTAATCCTATTATTTTAAATAGTGAAAGATTCATATCAAAATTATGGTTTCTCTAATTGACAAACATGATGACGCTAACGACCATGATTGCATTTTTTTCCAACACTAGTTGATAAATATGTTGGTGTTTCATCTTTAGACATTGCAGTCCAAGCAAAGAAACCTAGAACAAGGAAAAGATCTCACACTTAATTCCCATTAGGACAACAGCCCTGTGACTAGCATCCTTTATTACCAACTATCTCGACAATATAGATTATTTTTATGTTACTATTTACTTTCGCTATGTCCAATCTACTTTCTACTTTTCAGGGCATCCTAATAGTGATCTCACATACAAATACCAATTTACTTCAAAATTGGTGATCTGAGAATTAAAGAAAATACACAGCCAACTTCTTAGGCTTCGTTTCACTCACATACTGCAATGGCCTATAGCTACAATCAGCTGTTTTTCTTTTTTCTTTTTCTCCTTATTAAATAGGGTATTACCCAGCTCAATTCAATTGTAAATAAGTACATCCAATGGCTTCAGCTTGGACCAGTAAGCTTAAAATTGTCAATAAATATCAATAGAACTGATCCTCTTTCAATTGTGTGGCAAGTGTCAATCTTGAACCATGCATCATGCATAGGGTTTCGTATTGTATTTAAAACAAACAAACTAAAAACATTACTATATTTATTTAATTACCCTTCCAGCCAAGTATTTTTTGGCTCAACGACCCAACAGGAGATCCTCCCAAGCAACAAGTTTAGTGGGGACTGATGACACTAACGGCCTCCACCACAAAGCAAAGGACGGCTTGAATGATGGTGAAAATCAATTTTGATAGGCATTTTGGCAAGTCAGCCTCGAGGCTGGGAGGGTCTTGATGGTCATTACCATTCTTCAAGGATTCTTGTATCGCTCACAAAAAAGTACAGCTCTCTCTTGCAATAGATTAAAGTCCAAACAGACCAAATCTTCTAATAAAGCATCAGGTGTCTCCAGGGTTTATGCTACAAGCATAATTGCTGAAAGAAGTGATACACCTTACATTTGATCTGCATAATAGGGCATGACTGATTAGTGAGAGATAGAGCGCACGGAGAAAATCAAATCTCTCTCTACTTAGCAATAGTGAGTCACATAGCCATCATGAGAGAGCAAAATAAATCTCTCTCCACTCAGTGACAGCTAGCCCACAACCAGCCTCTACAATCATGACCTCTCTCGTATGTCTTTGGCACCATAAGCTCCAGCCCTTGCCTATATAAACTCTTCCCTAGAAGCCCTCCAAATAAGTTGAACATACTCTTGTTGCGGCCAATCCCCTCATCGCCTAGTCGTCGGGAACGAGCGCTTGCAAAAGAAGTCCGGACTGACCGGAGGTGACTCCGGCGGGGACCCTCCGACGGTCAAGTCAGAGAAGAGACTAAGCAACAGTAGAAAAGAATCAAGGAGCTCAGCGAGAGAGAGAGAGAGAGAGTAAGTCCAAGGGTTTCGAGGGAACCTCCCCGCAGCGCTGTTGCCTTCTCCGTTTTATAGTGGAGCGCAGTGTGGCGCCGTCATTAATGGCACAGACAATTGGGGGAGTTGTCAAATCGTCGGAGGCTGTCAGAGTCGCCGCGGACTGTCAAATCACCGTGGGCTTGTCACATCGCTGGGATTAATCTATGTCCTTGGCAGGACAATGTCCCAGGGCGGCTATGCCGCATGTCTTTGTCAGAACGGCGGCCCACAGCAATCGTATGGCATTTGGGGGAGCCGACCGACTGTACGTCGGTGTTTGGTTATGGAATGTCGAGTGAAAATCCAGGGACCCTCCGATGGTCAGTCGGACGCGTTGTGGGAGTCGGATATCGGGCTCCGCAGTTCGGCCAGTCAGAAACGGAGAGGGTCTGCCCGATCGACATATATTCGGTCGGACGGTGTCGGCAGTCGTCGGTCGGTGCAGTCGGTAGAGTCGGGCGCCGGTCAGACGGGCTCGACGGTGAGTTGACGTGAGAGGAATCGGTCGGTATATCCCAACAGTTGCCCCCCTACTCCTGAGTCGGACGGCATGCTAGCTAATGTCCTCGTGTGGGGCGGCGGCGTCGGGCGAAAGGAGTGGATATCCCATTGCATTATGCTCCGACTCTGGCGACCGTATCAACGTTCGGTCCGGCACCAGATGTCTTATGGGTGTCAGGCGATCCGTCGGTGTCGGACGACCCATCGGTATCAGGTATCCCATCGGTGTCAGGCATCCCATTGATGTCAGGCATCCTATCAGAAATAGAAACCGCCGTTTCCACCGTCTCTTTGGGAACGCGAACCACCATGGCCTTTCCGTCGCGTGGCAGGGGGCCAATGGGCCGAATTATTTCAGACGGATGAAGGTGACGTGGCCTGATCTGGGGCCGGTGGGTCGAATCGTCGGATCGAGGGAAGGCCCAGATGCTGCCACATGTCAAGATCTGAGAGGCCTTCGTTGGGCGTGCTCTCATCACGACCGTCGAGGGGCACTATATATACAAGGTCGCCTGCATCCAAAATTTTACTTTCCAATCCTGTCGCCGAGATCCTGGTTGAGCGATCCCCTTTGTCCCAGGTAGTTGTCCCCGTCTCCTCCCTTAGAGGGTTTTCTAGGAGCTTTCATCCTTGTCTTCCTGTGTTCTTTTGCTTCCTTGGAATTTTCTGTCTCTTTCTTCTTCTTCACTCTTTGTTCTCGGTTCTGGCATTATGGCTAGAACTTCACCACGAGGGAGTCGGTCGGAGAATCCGACTGACGATTCTCGATCGATCTCGGAGGTGGAGATCTCTTCACTTTCGAGGCCGAACGTCGGTCGGCTCCGGGAGCAGTACTGCATCCCGAAGCAGTTTCGGCTGTTCGCCCTTGGAGCCGATGGTAGGGTCAACAACCCGCCTGCGGGCCAGGTGGCTTTTTACGTCGAGGACCTCCGGGCCGGTCTCCACTTTTCGATTTCGGAGTTTGTCCGGAACGTGCTGGACTACTATGGACTGTGTCTGGCGCAGCTGGCGTCGAACTCGATCCGACTGGTAGTCAGCTATGCTCTGCTGTGTCGGTTTTTGCCGATCAATCCTCGCATTTCGCTCTTCCGAGCTTTTTTTGTTCTCCGACCCCACCCTAAAGCCCGAGGATCATGGTATTTCAACCCTCGAAAAGGCCTCTCCTTTATCACTGGTCTTCCATCGTCGATTCATGGATAGAAGAACCAGTTCTTCTTCGTCTCTTCTCCCGTTCCCTGGGGGTTCCCTTCTCGCCGGGGGGACCCCCGAACCCAACCAAATGAGAACAATCGGATGGAGGTCGGGGATCGAGAAGACTTCCACCGTCTGAAGGACATCTCGATGCTGAAGCAGAAGGAGCTTGTCACCGAGCAAGCCCTGTACGACGTCGGTTTTAGCTCGGTTCCTTGCCTAGGACTGTTCTTCCTTTCTTTTCTTCTTTTTTCTTTTCTTTCTTTTTTGGTGCTGATTCGCTGTTGAAATTGCAGACATGCCGCCGAGGGTGAGGTTGACGAAAGCCAATGTTCGGCGACACGCGGCTCGAAAGAGGTCGGTGCCTGGGGCCGAGCCATCACGGCCTCCCAAGAGGCCTCAGGTAGCACCGCCGAGCGAGCCGGCGGTAATGGGAGCTGAGTCGGATCGGGAGCCGATCATCGCACTGTCGGTGCCGACAGTGCCTGTTGGAGCCCTGTTTGAGGAACGATCGACTGAGGGGGCGGCCCCATCTGAGGGACGGACGGTCGAGGAATCGATAGAGGATGTACCGACTGCTCAGCCGGTGGAAGAGGTTCGGGCAGAGGCGCGCAAGCCCGAACAACCTGCGTCAGCGGCTGCTGCACCTTCGGGAGGGACCCAGTCGGGGTCGAGCATGCCCTCCCTTTCTGATGTCAGGGCTTGGGTGTCCGCACGAGGGAAGGCCCCGATGGCACCTGGCAACGACAGGAGGTCGACCGACCGTGAAAAGTCGACCGACTCCCCGCTTCCCGAAGGAGCGTCAGCCCTGGCCAACCACGACTTGGCCAAGAGGCTATGCCAGGCGGTCATCCTCCCGGCCGATATTGAGGTCATGAAGAATCAGCGGGTATCTGACATGCTGTCCTCTTTTTACCCGATTATGATCCAGGTAAGTCTCTTTCCTTTTCGTTTTCGTTGTCGTTTTCCATAAGTTTGGTCTTCTGATGGTCGGCTTTGTTTTTTGTAGCTGATTTATAACATATCCGAGCTGGAGGCTGGATATCGGAGATTCGGCGATCTTCGTACGGCCTGAAAAGATAAGGCCATGGCTGTCGAGGCTGACAAGGTGATATTGGTCGACCAGCTGAAGCAGTCGGTCAATCGGGAGGCCCGGCTTGAGGGGGAGATCTCCCACCTCTCCGAGGAGGTCTCCTGACTTAACGACGCTTTGGCTGCTTCGGGGATCGAGCTACAGTCGGCTCGCGAGGACGCCAAGCGGAAGTCCCGCACTGTTCGTCGGCAGCGTCGCGAGCGGGATGACTTCGCCAAGGAATTCAAGGCCGAATACGAGCAGCTCCGAATAAGCTTAGGGAATCTCACCAAGGCCGAAGAGAACCTGTCCACCGCTCAGGCCGACGTGGACATAGCAAGGGCGGAGGCGGAGTCGGCGAAAGAAGCCATGGGTCGGGTCGTGGAGGACTTCCGCGACTCCGAGGAATACCAGGAAGAACTTCTGGAGAGTGGCTTCCTCTCGTACCGAGTGGGGTACGAGGACGCTCGGGAAGCCGTTCGGAGCCTGTATCTGGAGCTCGATCTTGGTAGCATCGTCCCGCTAGAGTCGAAGACCCAAGCCGTGGGAGAGATGGCCGACCCATCGTCGGGAGATCGCACCGTCATGGTGGAGGCCGACGCAGACCAGGCTGCCGAAGGCCAGGCAGCTCCGACCCCTGAAGCTACCCTGATCCGAGCGAAAACGCCGATCGCCCCCGATCTTCTCCCAGTGGAAGAAGCCGCCTCTGATGATTAGTCGGAGTTTTATTTTTTATTTTTGTTTGATGTACTTGTAGTCGGGCTTCAGTCCATTTTTGTAATCTCAATTTCAAGTCTGAATGAAATTGAAAACATATTTTTCTAACTTTCTCTCTTGCTTGAATTGCTTAGTGTATTTGGAATGTATGCTTCGCCAAAACACCTTTGAATGTATAAGTCGTAGGCCCGACACACTAGGTAAGATCCTAGACAGCTAGTCGGGATAGTCGATAGCGCGCGCACTATTTAAAGGTGGAGCGAACCCTGATTTTCGATCGGCTTTCCGACTGTCGTATAACCCGACAGTCGAGAGTTTAAGTTGAGTGCCCGTTGCCCAGGGCTGAGTCGGGCATGTTCATCGAGTCGGGCGTAGCTGTTTGAGCCGATCGTGTTGTAGGGTCCGATAGTTGAACAATGTCCGACGCGTTTAGTAGATGACAAGTCAGTCATCTGTTGCCTGATTCTCTGTCGGGCATATGCATCGAGACGTGCGGTAATCGGTGGTAAGCCGAATACCCTTCGACCGACCGTGACCTGATCGGTACATTGCGAATGTGACATTGGTCGCGTTGGCCTTTTGTCTTTCTTGACCGGGGCCGAGTCGGCAAGTTAGCCAGTCGTCTTGCTCGGGTGCTGGCTGAGGAAGGGGTGCGACTTAAACTTAAGGGGGTCCCATCGCCATCGCCGGCCTTCCACCAAAGTAGATATGTCGGTCGTCGTAAGAGTCCGATGCACCGTCGACGGTTGGGCTTCAGATTTCTAATGGAACGCTCGGCCCAAGTCGTGGCGTCAGGGTTTGTGCTACTAGCGAGCGCCGATGCACCATTGGAGAGCTAAGACTGTAGACTCTGAAGTTTTGAAGCTAAGTTTGTATTCCAAACAAGGGTACACAGAATTTACTGATAGTATAATCTTAGATTGTCAGCATTTCAAGTTCAGAGAATGGCACTTCCATCTAGAGTCTCCAGTCGGTAAGCTCCCGGCCCATAGGCGTCTGCTATCTTGTAGGGTCCTTCCCAGTTTGAAGCCAACTTTCCTTGGTCTAGAGGCTTCGAAACTTCTGCCTTTCTCAAAACTAGGTCCCCAGGCTAGAAAAGCTTCAGCTTAACCCTAGTGTTGTAGTATCGGGCTACTCTCTGTCGGTAGGAAGCCATGCGGAGTAGAGCCTCGCGTCGGAGCTCGGGTAGGAGGTCCAAATCGGCCCTCCAGCATTCGGAGTTGTCCGATTCGCAGTACTGCTCGACTCTAGTCGATAGTAGCCCGATCTCGAGCGAAATCATCGTCTCCGTCCTATAGGCCAAGCTGAAAGGAGATTCTTCGGTCGGAACATGGGGTGTCATTCGGTACACTCATAGGACGGAATTCAATTCTTCAACCCAGAGGCCTTTGGCTTCATTTAGTCGGGTCTTTAGTCCATACAGAATAGTCCGATTGGTCACCTCGACTTCACCGTTGGACTGTGGGTGTCCGACCGAGGTCAGTCGGTGTGTGATATGAAATCTTGCGCAGAACTCTCGGAAGTCTCGATTGTCGAATTATCGTCCATTGTCGGTAATAATGGTGTGAGGTAGTCCGAATCTGAAGATGATAGACTTTTGGACGAAGTCTTCCATCTTTCACTCGATGATCTGCGCCAGAGGTTCGGCTTCTACCCACTTTATGAAATAGTCGATTGCGACGATTATGAACTTCCTTTGGCCAGATGCTGGAGGGAAAGGACTGAGTATGTCGATCCCCCACTGGGCGAATGGCCATGGGGCGACAATAGGAGTGATTTGGCTGGCTGGTCAGTGTTGTATGTTGGCGTACCTCTGGCATGGCTCACACCTCCGAACCAGCTCAGCCACGTCCTTTCTCATAGTGGGCCAGTAGTAATCCTACCGTAGGACTTTGTAGGCCAAGGATTTGCCCCCCAAGTAGTTTTCGCAGATCCCTTCATGTACTTCTCTGAGCGCGTAGTCCGCATCAGTCGGTCCCAAATACCTGAGCAGGGGAAGGGAGAATGACCTTTTGTAGAGTCGACCATCCATTATTACGTATTGGGAGGCCACCCATCGGAGTCGTTTGGCTTCCGCGGGGTCTTCAGGGCTGGTTTCGTTGGTCAGATACTGAACGATTGGATCCATCCAGCTTGGTTCGGTCGCTAGTTGCAGCACCTCTTCGGTCCTGTCAATGCTTGGCTGCTCGAGGCTCTCCACCAGCATCCGACCCAAGGCATCGTAGGCTGATGTCGCAAGCCTAGAGAGTGTATCGGCTCGAGCATTCTCCATCCTGAAGATATGGGAGATCTCGAAATACTTGAGGTGTGCCATGAGATCTCTCACCTTCTGGAGATATTTTGCCATAGTCGGGTCTCGTGCCTTAAAGTCGCCCTTAACTTGCCCCACGATCAGCTGGGAGTCGGAGAAGACTTTGAGGCTATCGATTTCGAGCTCCTTTACTACTCTCAAGCCAGCGAGGAGCGCTTCATACTCAGCTTGATTATTGGAGGCTTTGAAGTCGAACCGGAGGGCATACTTGGTAACCACTCTCTCTGAGTTGGTGAGCAGGAACCCAGCCCCGCTCCCTCGAGCGTTGGAAGCTCCATCGATGTGCAACACCCAGGTAGACCCGGGGTCAGGTTTGAAGATTGCAACTTCTTCGGAACTCCCGCCTTCCGATCCTTGGTCGGTCGTCGGGCACTCCACAATAAAGTCGGCCAAGACCTGAGCTTTCAAGGCTAGTCGTGGTCGGTACTGGATGTCGAACTCACTTAGCTTCATTATCCATTTCGTCAGTCATCCTGATGTGTCGGGGCAGCGCAAGATCGCCCTCAAGGGCTGGTCGGTGAGGACCACAATAGTATGTGCTTGAAAATATGGACGGAGTCGTTGTGCAGACACGATCAAGGCGAATATCATTTTCTCCATCTTTGAGTATCGGGCTTCGGCTTCGTGGAGTACTTTGCTGGTGTAATATATGGATTGGTGAATTCAGCTCTCGTTCTCCCGGACGAGTACCGAGCTAACCGCCTCCGGGGAGGTTGCCAAGTAGAGGTACAGTGTTTCCCCGACTTCCGACTTCACAAGCAACGGCGGGGAGACCAGGTACCTTTTCAGATCCTCGAAGGCCTACCGGCACTCATCCAGTCAAGAGAAGTCCTTCGTCTGTCTCAGGGTCTTGAAGAACGGGAGGCATCTCTTTGCCGATCGAGAGATGAATCGGCTGAGTGCGATGATCCTTCCGTTAAGCTGCTGGACCTCCTTCTTGGTGCCCGGGTGCCGCATGTCGATGATTGCCTTTATCTTCTCAGGGTTAGCCTCAATTTCTCGTTGAAAAATGAGGAACCCGAGAAACTTTCCCGAAGTCACCCCGAAGGCGCACTTAGTCAGATTTAACCTCATCCGATGTCGTCGAAGAGTGCGAAAAGTTTCTTTGAGGTCTTGGACATGGTCTGAGGTCTGCGCACTCTTTACCAGCATGTCGTCCACGTACACCTTCATGTTGCACCCGATTTGGTCTTTGAAGACCTTATTGACAAGTCGCTGGTAGGTGGCCCCGATATTTTTCAACCCGAAGGGCATTACCCTATAGCGGTAAAGGCCCTTGGCGGTCACAAAGGCTGTGTGTTCCTCATCTTCGGATGCCATCCGGATCTGATTATATCCGACGAAGGCATCCATGAAGCTGAGCAGTCGATGTCCGAACGTCGCATCTACCAGCTGGTCGATTTTTGGAAGTGAAAAGCTGTCCTTCGGACAGGCACGATTTAGGTCGGTATAGTCAATGCAGATCCTCCACCTCCCGTTGGCTTTTTTCACCATGACAACATTGGCGAGCTAATTGGGGTATGTGGTTTCTCTGATGAAGCCTGCCTCGAGCAACTTGTCTACTTCTTCGTCGATGGCCTTCTGTCTTTCGGGAGCGAAAGACCGTTTCTTCTGCCTCACCGGCCTCATTTTGGGGTTGATGTTGAGTTGGTGAGTCATTATCTCTGAGGGGATGCCGGACATATCCGCTGTCGACCAAGCGAATACGTCGGCATTGGCCTTCAGCAGCTCTACTAGCTGCCATTAATTGGGATCCGACCCAGACCACTCGATCGAGATCTTCTACTATCGGGATGGAAACCAGCTGTTCGGTCGGTTCGCCCCGTTCCTCCTCTCCCCGCTAGTCCAACCTGTCGGTCGTCAGGGAGTCCTTCGCTTGATTACTTCGAGCAGAGATTTGGAAGCATCACCGGGCGAGCTATTGGTCCCCGCGCATCTCCCCAACTCCATTTTTGGTCAGAAATCGAACCAGCAGGTGGTAGGTCGAAACTATGGCTTTGAGGGCATTTAGCCCAGGTCTTCCAAGTATGGCGTTGTAGATCAAAGGTACTTGGACGATCGTAAAAGTTAAGTGGATGGTGCTTTATCGTGGTTCGGTTCTGACCATCACGGGAAGAGTAATTTCTCCTTCCACCGTGATGGCTTCCCCAGCGAAACCCACCAGGGGCGTGGAGACTCTTTCGAGCCGATCAGCCGACAGTCGCATTCGGGAGAAGGTCGAGTAAAATGAAACATTGGTCGAACTTCCATTATCAACAAAGATTCTTCTTACATCATAATTTGCTATTGTTGCCGAGACAACAACAGCATCGTCGTGGAGAGTTTGGATTCTCCGAACATCTTCGTTTGTAAAAGTAATTACATCATCTCGGTGCGGCTTCTTCATCGGCTCCCCTTCAGCAGTCGTCCCACTGTCCAATCATTTGGAGATCATGTTAATGACCCCGACCATGGGCTGATTGTTCGTTGCCTCCTCAGTCGGTTGGGGTCATCGGTCAGGGACGGGTCGAGTCGGTGGGTTCCTTCAGAATTTTTCGAGATACCCTCGGCGTATGAGGGCCTCGATTTCATCCTTGAGTTGGATGCACTGCTCGGTGTTATGGCCATGGCCCCGATGAAATCGACAGTACTTTCACCGGTTGAGGCTCTTTGCCTTCAAAGGCGGAGGCCGTCGCAAATATTCTTCTCCCTCGATCTCCATCAAAATCTACGCACGAGGAGCAGAGAGAGGGGTATAGGCGTCATACCTGGGATGCATCGGCCTCGGACTCCATCGTCGAGGTGATCTCGGGCTCCATCATTCGGGTGAGACATGTCTGTTGGTCGGGGGCCTGCTAGGCTCGGTAGGAGCCCGACCTTTCCTTCGCTCTTCCTTCGGGCCCTTGGCCTCAGTCAGGCATCGGTCGGAAGCTTCCTCATCTTCATGCATGTATTTGTACGCGCACTCCAGCAGTTCAGCTAAGTTCGGAGGAGGATCTTGTCCAAGGAGTACGTAAATCGAGATCCCCTTAGCCCCCTCTTCATGGCTGAGATAGTCATGTCCTCGTTGAGGTCTCGAACCTCAAGCGTGGCCGTGTTGAATCACGTCATGAAGTGTCGGAGTGTCTCGTTTTCTCCCTGCTTGAGGAAAAAAAGGCTGTCGAAGGTTCGTGGAGGCTTTCGACTGGTGCTGAAATGGGCCACGAAAGCATGTTCGAGCTACCCGAAGGAGTGGATGCTTCCTGAGCGGAGGCTGGAGTACCAGGCCTTGGCGGCCTTGCGAAGTGTGACGGGGAAGCCGATGCAGAGGAGGGCGTCGGTCGCCCCTTGGATCGTCATGAGAGCCTTATAGCTCTCCAGATGGTCAACTGGGTCGGTGGAGCCATCGTAGGGCTCCACATGCGGTATCTTGAACCGACTAGGGATCGGCTCGTCAAGGATAAGTCGGGAGAGAGGTTGGGTGGTCCGAAAGTCGATGTCGTTCGAGGACTTCTGTCCGTCCACCTGCAGCTGGGCAAGCCGACGGTTGATTTCTTCGAACCTGTGTTCGTAGTCGTCTGTCCGTCGGTGCTGAGAGACCCCGGAGGTGGAGTCTCTCAACGAATCTGAGAGAGAGGCGGATGGCGTATGCGGCCGCTTCTCTTTCCTCGCTCGTTCCAGCTGGGAAGGAGACGGTCGTCGGGACCGACGGGTATCATGTCGTGGCCGCCTCTTCTCCTCTCGGTGGGAGTGCTGCGACAGCTGCTCCTGAGGGGGAGACGGCGACCGATGCCGGCATCGGTGATTGCTCATGGAGGGCATCGGGTGCGCCGCTGATTGCCCCACCGACGAGTGTGGCAATGGATTGGTTGTTGTTGAAGGCTCTTGACCGCGTCCATCAGCACAGTCATCTGCCGCACGATCACCGCGATCTGTACCTCTGTGGTCACCACAGGATGCGGAGAGCTAGGTTCCGGCATGGAGGGTGGAGGAGAGGCCTCTTTTCGATGGGAAGAGTACCTCGCCGATCTAGTGGCTCTCGATCACTGAGCCCTGATTTTTGTCATTTCGAAAGGATGTTTCGAGTTCTGTGGGGGTCGTGATCCCCCCTACCTGGCGTGCCAAACCTGTTGCGGCCAATCCCCTCGTCACCTGATCGTCGGAAACGAGCGCCTGCAAAAAAAGTCCGCATTGACCGGAGGTGACTTCGACAGGGACCCTTCGACGGTCAAGTTAGAGAGGAAACTAGGCAACAATAGAAAAGAATCAAGGAGCTCAGTGAGAGAGAGAGAGTAAGTCCAAGGGTTTCGAGGGAACCTCCCTGCAGCGCTGTTGCCTTCTCCATTTTATAGTAGAGTGCGGTGTGGCGCCGTCATTAATGGCGTAGACAATTGGGGGAGTTGTCAAATCGTCAGAGACTATCAGAGTCGCCGCAGACTGTCAAGTCACCGTGGACTTATCACATCGCTGGGATTAATCTATGTCCTTGGCAGGACAATATCCCAGGGCGGCTGTGCCGCATGCCTTTGTCAGAACGACGGCCTACAGTAGTCGTACGACATTCGGGGGAGCCGACCGACTGTACGTCAGCGTTTGGTTGTGGAATGTCGGGTGAAAACCCAAGGACCCTCCGACGGTCAGTCGGGCGCGTTGCGGGAGTCGGATATCGGGCTCCGCAGTTCGGCCAGTCGAAAATGGAGAGGGTCTGCCCGATCGACATATATTCGATCGGACGGTGTCGACAGTCATCGATCGGTGCAGTCGGTAGAGTCGGGCACCGGTCAGGTGGGCTTGATGGTGAGTCAGCATGAGAGGGACCGGCCGATATATCCCAACAACTCTAAATAAGCCTAAGTCCCATTGAGTCACTATAGAAATTTCTAAGTCACCGAGTCCTCACTCATGAGCTCAAAATATCCTACTAGTGGCAATCCTCCAAACAGACCTATTGCAGTTCCATGCTGAGGGAAGTTCTATACTGAGTGATGTCCCTATATGACTATACCTCTCTTGGACTTATAGAGCATTCCTCCCTCCAACATAAATTTAGACTTCCTACTCATTTCCACTTCCACCATCCTTTTGATGTCATCTCTTTCTACCACATTTCTTAGAACCTCTTTTATTCCATCGAGGTAGATTGACTTAAGCATTAGAGACCCCCCCGCTGGAAAACCACCAACAACTACACTTCTTTTGTCTTTGGTGTTTCAGAGTGCTCTAAGAGATCAAAACACAGATTTGGATCTCTCTGATAATTTTCCAACTTCTGACTGACTTCTAGAGTCCCTAAGTCATCACTCTTTACCTCTTATCTTTAACTCCAGCCCATCAACCTAAACCAAATCGGCTTTTGGTGGCAACAAGAAGCATAAAGATTGACCCGGATAAGAAATATCTAAAGTCACTTATCAAATTACTGTCTTTCAATGAGAATTGAATATTAGCCCATATAAATGTGAAACAGAAGTCCCAAACTCTATGTTTGGTATTTAAGATAGATTAAAAGAAAGATGGATGAGAGAGAGGATGGAAGGATGGATGATAATGATTCTCCCATCTGTTTAATCTAGGAGAAATGAAAAGAAGGATGGATGATATTTGTATAATATTTTACTAAACTGTACTTTAATAAAAAATATTATTATTCTCAATTCATAATACTTATTTATACTAAAAAAATAAGCAATATATAAACTTATAATCTTTGTAATTTATAATTATGTGAAAAATTATATAAATATTTAATTTTAATTTAATATATAATTTTATAATTAATTATTAATAAATATATTTATTTATATATTAATTATTTAAATAGCTAATTAATTTATAAATTAATTTAAATGGTTAATTAATATCACACAAAAAATTAATTAGAAATAGTAAATATAAATAAAAATAGAAGATAATTTTAACTATTTAATTATAATAATAAAAATTATGTACTAAAATTATAATAATTAGTAATAAAATTTAATAGTATATGACTAATAGTATAGACAAAATAAAAAAATAATATAAATGAAAAAGTAGAAAAGTGTCATTATTTTGTTAAAAAAAATAATAAAAGATAATTTTATCAATACACAAATCCACCGTTACATGCTCCATCCATCCTTTCTTATATCCTCCCAATTTAGAAGGATACAAATTAATGGACCAAAAAGAATAGACAATCCCTCATTTTCATCCATTCTTCCTATAATTTTATGAATCAAATGGTAGATCGACACCATCCATCCATCCATCTTCTCATGATCCCAACTAAAACAAAATAAATTTTGCTTTTCATGCATTCCACGGTTGATGCAATATTCCCTACTTGGTCTTCAGTTGGACCCTAAAATTATATATGTTGCGGCCAATCCCCCGCCGCCCGATCGTCAATGTCGCGCACCTGCAAGGAAACTCCTCACAGATCGGAGATGCCTCCAGCGGGGACCCTCCGACGGTCAAGTCAGAGAGGAGACTAGGCAACAGTGGAAAACTAGGAGCCCAGCTTGAGAGGGCTTGAGGAGGCTTAGAAAAGCTTACCAAGACTGTTGCGTTACCCCTTTTTATAGTAGAATGTGGTATGGTCCCGCCATTAATGGTGCATACAACTGGGGAGTTGTCAAATTGTCGGAGGCTGTCAAATCACCGCAGGTTGTCAGAATTAACCCATGTCCTTGGGAGGACAATGCCCCAGGGCGGTCGGACAGCATGTCCTTGATAGGACAGCAGCCCATATGTGTCGTACGGCATTCGGACGGGCTGACCGACTGTACGTCGGTACTCGACTATCGGGGCATTGGGTGATGACCCGAAGACACCGTCGGCTGGTCTGGCACTTTGCTGAAGTCGGAGGTCGGGTGCCACCCCCAACAGTGAGTCGGTGATTCGAGCTCGGTCGCTCGACCGGTCGGGAACAGTACAGGTCGATTCGGTCGACATACCTTCAGCCGCATCTTTGTCAACGGCCACTGTCGAAGCCATCGGTCGGTCCAGTTGGTAGAGTCGGGCGTCGGGGGGGAGGTCGGTCGGTATATCCCAACAGTTACCCCCCCACTCTTGAGTCGGATGTCGTGTCGGCCAGCATTTCTACATGGACAACAGCTTCGAGCGAAAGGAGTGGCCATCGATCACATCATGCTCCGACTCTGGCGACCATACCAATGAACGATCTGGTGTCAGATGTTCCATTAGGAATGGGAACTGCCATCTCCTTGGGAACACGAACCGCTGTCTCTTTGGGAACACGAACTGCCGTCTCCTTGGGAACATGAACCATCGTCGGTCGATGAATCCCGAGATGCGGTTTTTTCGACCACGTGGTAGGGGACTATTGGGCCGGATCCATTCACGCGGATGGAGACGACGTGGCTCGATCTGACGGCAGGTGCGTTGAATCATCGGACCGAGGAAGGGCCCGGATGCTGCCACATGTCGGCATCCGGGAAGCCTTCATCCGGCGTGCTTTCATCTCGACCGCGGAAGGACCTTATATATACGCGGCCACTTACATCCAAAATTTCACTTTTGCTACAAATCTGCTCCTGGTGCTGAGGCTTTGTCGAGTTCTCCCCCAGTCCCAGGTAGTTGTCTCCATGCTCTCCCTTCGAAAACTCTTCTTGAAGTTTTTCTTGTCTGCTCTTGTCTTCTTGCTCCCTTCCTCCTTTGCCATTTTCTTTTTATTCTCCTTTCTGCGGCTAGCGTCATGGCTAGGACCTCTCCTCGAGGAAGTCAGTTAGGGAACCCGACCGACGATTCCCGGTCGACCCCGGAGGTGGAGGTTTCTTCACTTTCGGCGGCAAATATCGAACGGCTCAGGGAGCAGTACAGTATCCCGGAGCAGTTCGAGCTCTTCGCCCCTGGGGCCAAGGATCGGGTTAACAACCCACCTTCGGACCAGGTGGCCTTCTATATCGAGGACCTTCAGGTCGGTCTTCGCTTCTCGATTTTGGAGTTCGTCCGAAATATTCTGGATTATTACTGGCTTTGTCCGACGGAACTGGTGCCGAACTCAGTCCGGCTGATAATTAGTTTCGCACTATTGTGTCGGCTTTTGCCAATTTATCCTCGTATTTCTCTCTTTCGGGCATTCTTCGTCCTCCGACCCCACCTGAAAGCCCGAGGGTGGTGGTTCTTCAGTCTCCAGAAGGGTCTTTCGTTCATCACCGATCTTCCATCGTCGATCCATGGGTGGAAGAACTAATTCTTCTTTGCTTCCACTTCGTTTCCTTGGAGGTTTCCTTCCCGCTGGGGCGACCCTCGGACTCAACCGAACGAAAACAGTCGGGTGGAGGATGGAGACCGAGAGGATCTTCACCAACTGAAAGATGTGTCGGTGCCGAGGCAGAGGGAGCTCGTCACCGAGCAAGCTCTGTTCGATGCCGGCCTGAGTTTGGTTCCTCACCTAGGTACATCTCGGTCCGTCGGTCGTCCTTTATCTTTCCTGTCCATCTTTGGACTTGTGCTGACCCTTTGTTGAAATTACAGGGATGCCGTCGAGAGTGAGGCTGACCGACACTGACATTCGACAACATACGGCGAGGAAGAGACCGACGCCCAGGATCGAACCATCACGGCCTCCCAAGAGGCCTCAGATAGCATCGTCGATCGACCTTGCGATGGTGGGAGTGCAGCCCGACCTTGCGGCGGTGGGAGCGCAGCCCGATGCCGAACGTGCATCGGGCTACGAGCCGATCATCGCTCTGTCGGCTCCGATGGTGCCACCTAAGGTGCCGTCCGAGGAAGGGTCGGTCGAGGGGGCAGTCGAGGGAGCATCAGCTCCCCCACCCTCGGAAGAGGTTCGGGCCGAAGTATGTGAGCCCGAATGACCTACAGCGGCGACCGTCGCAGCCTCGGTAGGGACCAAGTTGAGCTCGAGCTTTCTGTCCCTCTCTGATTTCTAGGCCTGGGTGGTCGGACGAGGGAAGGCTCTGATGGCACCGGGTGACGACACAAGGTCGGCCGATCGAGCCTCATCATCCGACGTCCAGCTTCCCGAAGGAGCGTCGGCCCTGGCCAATCATGATTTGGCCAGGAGGTTGTGCCAAGCAACCATTCTCCCGACCGATCGGGAGATCATGAAGAGTCGGCCAGTGTCCGACATGCTTTCTTCTTTTTACCCGACTATGATCCAAGTGAGGTCCTACTCTTCTTTTCTCTTCTTCATTATTGTTCTCCATCAATTCGATTTTCTGACAGCTGGCTTTTCGCCTGCAGCTAATCTATAATATATCCGAGCTGGAGGTCGGGTACCGGAGGTTCGACGACGTCCGGGCGGCTTGGAAGAAGAAGGTCGAGATCGCCGAGGCTGAGAAGACGATGCTGGTCGACCAACTAAAGTCGTCTGTCGACCGTGAGGCTAGGCTCGAGGAGGAGATCTCCTGACTCACCGACAGCCTAGCCGTCTCGGAGGCCGAACTTCAGTCAGCCTGCGAGCAGGTTCGGCGCAAGACCCACTCTGTTCACCGACTGAGGTGCGAGCGGGACAGTTGCATTAGGGAACTTGAGGCCGAGCACGAACAGCTTCGCATTAGCCTGGAGAACCTGGCCAAGGCTGAGGAGAACTTATCCTCCGCCCAGGCTGACGCTGACTTACTGAAGGCGGAGGCGGAGTCGGCTAGGGAGGCGCTGAGTCGGGCAGTGGAGGACTTTCGTGGTTCGGAGGAGTACCGGGAGGATCTCCTTGAGAGCAGCTTCGCCTCCTACAGGGTGGGGTACGAGGACGCTCGAGAAGCGATCCAGAATCTGCACCTGGAGCTCGACCTGAGCGGGATCATCCCTCCAGGGTCGGAGGACCAGGCCACAGAAAAAGAGAACGACCCATTGCCGACGGAACGAGTCACTGAGGACGAGGCGGCTCCAACCCCCAGTCCTTCATCGACCCGAGCGGGCACGCCGGTTGCTCCCGAACTCTACCCGATGGAAGAAGCCGATTCTGACGAATAGTCGGAGTGTTCGCTCCATTATCTTTGTACTTTTTTGCTTTCCGTTTAGTCTTTAATATCTGTAATCAGGCTTCATCCTAATTTTGTAATCGGGCTTCGTCCCAATTTTGTAATCGGGCCTCATCCCAATTTTGTAATCGAGCTTCGCCCCAATTTTGACTCGATAAAATCAAAGACTTCTCACACTTTTTCTCACGTGTTGTTGAATGTGTTTGATTGTCCGAACCATCCCTGAATGCATAGGTTTGTTGGGTGGATGTCTGGCCAGGACACCACCTCCCAAGATCTTTTCAGTACCACGCGATGCAGCAGGAAGAAAGAAGAAACAAAATAAAAGAAAAACAATCAAAATACGTGGATCAGCCACAAAAGGGCTCACCTCCACGGGGCATGCAAACTTCACTATGAAAAAGAAATTTTACAAGATGAGACCTCACCCTCAACCCTTGTACACCCAATTCTCTCTCACCTAAAGTTCTCCTCACAAAAGCTCTCTCTCTCTTGAAGACCCCCCTGAACCCCTAAAGTGCCTGACAATTGCTGTCCAGGAGCCTCCTGCTCCTTCTCTCTCAACACTTCCACCTCTCCCTTCTCTTGGGTTCCGTACGAGCTTCGTATGGCACAAAAATCCGATCACCACACCCTTTACTGTTCGTCCACAGGCCTTTTAAAGGGTTAAAACAGGGTTTAAACCTAATTAGATTAGGTTTAAGAGTCCTAAACAAGCCAAATCAACCTCCTGAACCGTCGGATCGTCATCGAAAACTCCTTGAGCCATCCGATCGCGATCGATCCACGAAATAGTGTCGTGGACCGCAAGAAACATGTAGGAAACGCCCACGCGGTCCACAAGCCCAGCCGTGGACCGCCCGGTCCATGGTGGACCGGTGCAAAGGGCCAGCAGGGCCGGCCCGCACCCGCGCGCGGGCCTGCGCGCGCCTGGGCTGCGTGCCAGGCTAGGCCGCACGCCCACCTGGGCCACCCGCCCGCATGGGTCGCACGTCCCGCGCGCCGCCGCCTGTGGCCGTGCCGCTGCCGCCCACCGTCGGTCGTCGGCGGTCCTCCGCCACTTCGAATGTCATGCCGATTTCAAAAGCTCGTGTCTCCTCCATCCGAGCTTCGTTTCAGGTGATCTTGATCTCGTTGGACTCTATTTTTCATCGCGAACCTCGCTGTGGGCTCAATGTGGACTGAATCTTAAGGTATCAAATCCTAACAATCTCCACCTCGACTCGATATTCGACCTCCTCCAAACTCCGAGAGCTTCTGGATCTCCTCGCCCCCATGTCCTGGGGCAATTGCCTGCTGATCATGGATGGGCAAACATGGGAGTCGAGCCAGGCTGCTCGATCCCATCTCCGTCGTATGCTGTGCTCCTCCTGACCTGAGACCTGCTCAGAGCATCATCCTGCGGCAATAGGAATCTCACCTTGCGACGTCGCGTCTCGTCCTCCCGAGTCTCCTGTCTCGTGCCCGATCCACCTCCTGGAGCTCCACCTCGCTCTGGACTCCGCTTGGCTCCCGAAGCTCCACCTCGCACTGGGCTCCCTGCTAGGTAATAATGTCTTCTACTCTCCTTCTTCCCATCCAACACAATCCTATCACCGCGTAGCACCCTCAGAATTCCTCCACCAGCTACCGTCCTGTAGCCTCTCGAATCTAGTCTGCTAAGTGAGATAAGATTCCGCCTAAAATCGGATATGTATCGGACCTCCCCCAATCTTCGCACTGCACCGTCATGTCTCCTCCAGCTGACCGTCTCAATGCCTCTGATCGCACAGCTCGATCCATCTGACAGATATACAGTGCCCTCACTGTTCTCCAGGGAGTCAAGCTGCTCCTCTCTGCAACATACATGGTAGGGGCATGCAGAATCTAATATCCACTGCTGGGAAGAAGTAGATACCTCGTCAGATATCTCCAGGACATCTCCATCTAAATCGTTGCTGGCCATCGCTACAGTAGCCACCATCCGATTTTTAAGTTGAGGGCAATCTCTGGCTAGATGCCCCAACTCCTTACACCGATAACACCTGGTTTTGCTCAAGTCCCTCCTGGACTTAGACCGCCCTCGTTGCGATCTCCTGTCGCTCCGTCTACCGCCTCCTACTCTTTCAAAAGTCACCAAAGCTGAGCTACCGCCACCTGAGCTCGAAGCTGGGTTCTTCCTCCTGAGAACCTCATTCTGGAGTATCGCCGCGGTGACCCCGTCCATCTTGATAGTGCTCTTCCCCACTAGAAGAGCAGTTACCACGGACTCGTACGAAGGAAAAAGCGACGCCAGCAAAACTAGCACCCTGGTCTTCTCCTTAACATTCTCACCAACGCTGAGGAGGTTGGTGAGGATCTTCTGGAAGTGGCTCAGATGCTCCTGCATGCTCTATCCCTCAGTCATCCGCAGTTGGTAAAACTGCCTCCAGAGGAAAAGAGTGTTGATGAGAGACTTCGCCATGTACAACTCCTCGAGCTTCGATCACAGCACCGTCGGGGAAGTCTCGCTCAGCATATGGATCACCATCTCATCCGTCAGGTATATGCGGATGGTACTCACCGCCTGCATCTGTAGCCGTTTCCAATCCCGCACCTCTATGGTGGTTGGCTTCTCATCGCACAAGAGAGCATCGATCAACTCCTGTTGGATGAGCACGTCCTTTACCCTTGCCTGCCACAAGAAAAAATTGCTCTTACCATCGAACTTGTTGATCTCCATCTTGATTGTTCCTGTCTTCTCCATCTTCAGTCTTGCTCACCACCGCTGCAATCTGTATCTTTGTACCGTCTTGCTCTGATACCACTTGTTGGGTGGATGTCTGGCCAGGACACCACCTCCCAAGATCTTTTCAGTACCACGCGATGCAGCAGGAAGAAAGAAGAAATAAAATAAAAGAAAAACAATCAAAATACGTGGATCAGCCATAAAAGGGCTCGCCTCCACGGGGCATACAAACTTCACTATGAAAAAGAAATTCTACAAGAGGAGACCTCACCCTCAACCCTTGTACACCCAATTCTCTCTCACCTGAAGTTCTCCTCACAAAAGCTCTCTCTCTCTTGAAGACCCCCCTGAACCTCTGAAGTGCCTGGCGACCGCTGTCCAGGAGCCTCCTGCTCCTTCTCTCTCAGTGCTTCTGCCTCTCCCTTCTCTTGGGTTCCGTATGAGCTTCGTACGGCACAAAAATCCGATCACCACACCCTTTACTGTTCGTCCACAGGCCTTTTAAAGGGTTAAAACAGGGTTTAAACCTAATTAGATTAGGTTTAAGAGTCAGCCAAATCAACCTCATGAACCGTCGGATCGTCACCAGAAACTCCCTAGGCCGTCCGATCGCGACCGGTCCATGGAATAGTGCTGTGGACCGTGAGAAACGCATGGAAAATGTCCATGCAGTCCACAGGCCCAACCGTGGACTGCCCGGTCCACGGTGGACCAGTGCAAAGGGCCAGCAGGGCTGGCCCACACCCACGCGCGGGCCTGCACGTGCCTGGGCCGCGCGCCCGGCTAGGCCGCGCACCCACCTGGGCCGCCCGCCTGCGTGGGTCGCACGTTCCGCGCAGGCTTGGGTCACGTGTCCCGCGCACCGCCGCCTGCGGCCACACCGCTGCCGCCCGCCGTCGGTCGCCGGCGGTCCTCCACCACCTCGAATCTCGTGCCGACTTCAAAAGCTCGTATCTCCTCCATCCGAGCTTCGTTTCAGGTGATCTTGATCTCGTTGGACTTCGTTTTACACCGCGAACCTCGCTGTGGGCTCAATATAGACTGAATCTCGAGGCATCAAATCCTAACAAGATCGTAGTCCCGACATATCCCATTGGGACATTCGGTAGGGTCCAGCATAGCCGATCAAAATGATCAGTGGCGTGCGTCCTGCTAACGGTAGGACAAGCCCCGATCACAGGTCAGCATCCCGACTATCGGCAAGCTGCTTAGGATCCGATGGTTGAGAGCCGTACAGATCGTAGGTTGAGCGTTTATCGCCCGGACCTTGGCCGGGTGTGCACGTGGGGTCGGGTGTCAGCCAATCTCTGAACGTGGCTTGTTGACACGATCATCCCGTAGAGTCTGATAGTCGAGTATCATCCGGCGTATTCGGATAGGATAATGATGGCAAGTCAAATATCTATTGTCCGGCCCTTAGTCGGGCATGCACGTCGGGATGTTTGATAAACGGTGGCAAGCCGAACATCCTTTGACCGATCGTGACCAAGTCGGTTTGTCGTAAGTCGAATATCCATGGCCCAGACCTTGGTCAGGCGGGTACGTCGCGGTCGTCTTGGCATTTTGCCCTTCTTAGTCAAAGCTAAGTGGGCAAGCTAGCCAGCCGCGTTAGTCGAAGCCCTTTGCCTTTAGAGGCGAAGGCCGTTGGTTCGGCGATCAAGCCATAGACTCAGTGATTCGGCATCGCAGATTCGGCATAAAGTCATGGATTTCCGACGAGATGTTAGAACCAAGTCGGCGTCGTACTTCTGACACGGGCCGACCTTCGACAAGGGGCCAAACTTTGTAGACTCTAGAGTTTTGGAATTGTATTGTATTTTGAGCAAGGAGGGTATATAGAGTTCATTGGTAATACAACTTCAAGTTGTCAGCATTCTAAGTCCGGGGAATGATCGTCCCTTCTAGGGTTTCAAGTCGGTAGGCGCCCGGCCTATAGGTGTTTGCAATCCTGTAGGGTCCTTCCCAATTCGGGGACAGTTTTCCTTGATCTTGAGGCTTTGAGACTTCTGCCTTCCTCAAAACCAGGTCTCCGGGCTTGAAAGATTTCGGCCTTACTCTAGCGTTGTAGTATCGGGCAACTCTCTGTCGGTGGGAAGCCATGTGGAATTGTGCCTTGTGTCGGAGCTCGGGTAGGAGGTCCAAGTCAGCTCTCCGACACTCGAAGTTGCTCCGTTCACAGTATTTCTCAACTCTAGTCGATGGCAGCCCGATCTCTAGTGGGATCATCGCCTCTGTCCCATAGGCCAAATTAAAAGGAGATTCTCCAATCGAGACTCGGGGTGTCATTCGGTATGCTCACAGGACCGAATGCAACTCTTTAACCCAGAGGCCTCTGGCTTCATTCAGTCGAGTCTTCAACCCATGCAAAATGGTTCGGTTGGTCACTTCGACTTCCCCGTTGGACTGTGGATGGCCGATCGAGGCCAACCTGTGCGTGATATGAAATCTCGAACAAAACTCTCTGAAGTCATTATTGTCGAACTGTCGCCCATTGTCGGTGATGATGGTGTGCGGCAGCCCGAACCTAAAGATGATGGACTTCTGGATGAAGTCTTCCATCTTATGCTCGGTAATTTGCGCCAGAGGTTCGGCCTCCACCCACTTAGTGAGGTAGTCGATCGCGACAACTATAAATTTTTTTTGGTCAGACGCCGGAGGGAAAGGGCCGGGTATATCGATCCCTCATTGGGCGAAGGGCCATGGGGCGACAATGGCAGTCAGTTGGCTGGCGGGGCGGTGTTGCAAATTGGCATGCTTCTGACATGACTCGCACCTCCGAACCAAGTCAGCCGCATCTTTCTTCATGGTGGGCCAGTAGTATCCTTGCCGAAGAACTTTGTAGGCCAAGGATTTGGCCCCCAGGTGACTCCCACAGATCCCTTCATGCACCTCCCTGAGTGTGTAGTCTGCATCCACCGATCCAAGGCACCGTAGTAAAGGAAGGGAGAACGACCTTTTGTAGAGTCGTCCGTCCATCATTACATACTGGGAGGCCGCCCAGCAGAGTCGTTTGGCTTCCACGAGATCTTCAAGGCTGGTTTCGTCAATTAGGTACCAAACGATCGGGTCCATCCAGCTTGGCTCGGTCGTCAGTTGCAGTATCTCCTCAGTCCTGTCGATGCTCAGTTGCTCGAGACTCTCCACAAGTGTCCGGCCCAAAGTGTCGTAGGCTGATGTCGCAAGTTTGGAGAGTGCGTCGGCCCGAGCATTCTCCGACCTGGGGATGTGGGAGTTCTTGAGATACTTGAGGTGTGCCACGAGATCTCTCACCTTCTGGAGATATTTCGCCATGGTCGGGTCCCGTACTTTGAACTCGCCTTTGACTTGCCCCACAATCAGCTGGGAGTCGGAGAAGACTCTGAGGCTGTTGATCCTGAGCTCCTTCACCACTCTCAAGCCGGCGAGAAGCGCTTCAACTCCGCTTGATTATTGGAAGCTTTGAAGCTGAATCGGAGGGCGTACTCGGTAACCACTCCCTCCGAGTTGGTGAGCAGGAATCTGGCCCCGCTCCCCTGGGCGTTGGAAGCTCCATCTATGTGTAACACTCAGGTTGACCCGGGGTCACATTCAGAGGTCGTAACTTTTTTGGAGCTTCCATCTTCCGACATTTGGTCAGCTGTCGGGCATTCCGCAATAAAGTCGGCCAGGACTTGGGCTTTCAAAGCAGGTCGCGGCCGGTACTAGATGTTGAACTCGCTCAACCTCACCGTCCATTTCATCGGTCGTCCTGATGTGTCGGGGCGGTGGAAGATCGCCCTCAGGGGCTGGTCGGTGAGGACCACGATGGCGTGTGCTTGGAAATACAGACGGAGTCGTTGCACAGATATGAGTAGGGCAAATATCATCTTCTCCACCCTCGAGTACCGAGTTTCGGGCCCGTGGAGTATTTTGCTGGTATAGTATATGGGCTGGTGAATTCGGCTCTCGTTCTCCCGGACGAGTACCGAACTAACAGCCTCTGGAGTGGTGGCCAAATAAAGGTACAATGTTTCTTTGACCTCCGGCTTTACGAGCAGGGGCGGAGAGGTCAGGTACTTCTTCAGATCTTTCAAAGCTTGCCGGCACTCATTCGGCCAAAAGAAGTCCTTCATCTGCCTCAGAGTTTTGAAAAACGGAAGGTATCTCTCAGCCGACCGAGAGATGAATCGACTAAGCGCGATGATCTTTCCGTTGAGCTGCTGCACCTCCTTTTTGACGTTCGGATGCTGCATATTGATGATCGCCTTTATCTTCTCGGAGTTGGCCTCGATCTTCAGCAATGGAAAACTGTCCTTCGGGCAGGCCCAATTCAAGTCGGTATAGTCGATGCAAATCCTCCACTTTTCGTTGGCTTTCTTCACCATGATGATATTTGCGAGCCAGTCGGGATACGTGATTTCTCTGATGAAGCCCGCCTCGAGTAGCTTGTCCACTTCCTCGTTGATGGCCTTTTGTCTTTTGAGGGCGAAAGCCCATTTTTTCTGTCTCACCGGCTTCGCGCCAGGGGCGATGTTGAGTTGATGAGTCATTATCTCAGGAGGTATGCCAGACATATCCACTACTGACCAAATGAATACGTTGGCATTAGCTTTCAACAGATCCATCAACTGCCGTCGCTCCGGGTTGGACAACTGCGACCCGACCCAGACGACCTGTTCAGGGTTCTCGATCATCGGGAAGGGAATCAGCTGTTCGACCGGTTCACCCCGCTCCTCCCCTTTCCGTTGGTCCAGCTTGTCGACCATCAGAGAGTCCTTTGATTCAGTACTTTGAGCAGAGATCTGGAAGCATCGCCGAGCGAGCTGTTGATCCCCGCGCATTTTTCCGGCTCCATTTTTAGTCGGGAACCAGACCAGTAAGTGGTATGTCGAGACGATCGCTCTGAGGGCGTTTAGTCTGAGCCTTCCAAGTATGGCGTTATAGGCCGAAGATACTTGGACGACCGTGAATGTCATGTGGACAGTGCTTTACCGTGGTTCGGTCCCAGCTGTCATGGAAAGAGTAATTTCTCCTTCCACCGTGATGGCTTCCCCGGTGAAACCCATCAGGGGCATGGAGACTCTCTTGAGTCGGTCGGTCGACAGTCATATTCGGAAAAAGGTCGAGTAAAACAAAACATTAGTAGAGCTTCCATTATCAACAAAAATTTTTTTTACATCATAGTTCGCTATGGTTGCCGAGATAATAACAGCGTCATCATGGGGAGTTAGGATTCTCCGAGCATCCTCATCTGTGAAAATGATTACATTGTCCCGGTGCAGCCTCTTCGTCTATTCTTCTTCGGCAGTCGTCCCCCGATCCAGTCGTCTGAAGATCATGTTGATGACTCCAGTAGTGGGCTGGTTATTCGGTGCCTCTCCGGCCGGTCAGGGTCGTTGGTCGTTAAAGGGCCGAGCCGACGGGTCCCTTCGGTACTTCCCGAGATAGCCTCGCCGTATGAGGTCTTCAATTTCATCTTTGAGTTGGGTGCATTGCTCGGTGTTGTGACCGTGGCTTCGATGGAACCGACAGTATTTTTCTCCGATCGAGGCCTTTTGCCTTCAGAGGTAGGGGCCGTCGTAGGTATTTCGCTCCTTCGATCTCCATCAGGATCTGCGTACGAGAAGCAGAGAGAGGAGTGTAGGAGTCATACCTACGATGCACCAGTCCCAGACTTCGCCATCGGGGCGATCTCGAACTTCGTTGTCGGGGCGAGGCCCGTTTGTCGGTCAGGGGCCTGCTGGGCTCGACAGGGGTTCGACCTTTCTTCCGCTTCTCTCTCTGACCCATGCCTTCAGTCAGACGTCGGTCGGAAGCTCCCTCGTCGGCGCGCATGTATTTGTATGCGCGCTCCAACAATTCGACGTATGTCCGGGGGAGGGTCTTGTCCAAAGAATATGTGAACCGAAACCCCCTTAGCCCCCTCTTCATGGCCAAGATAGCCATGTCTTCATTGAGGTCTCGGACCTCAAGAGTGGCCGCATTGAATCGGGCCACAAAATATCGGAGCGTCTCATTTTTTTCCTGTTTGAGGGAGAAGAGACTGTCCGAAGTCCGTGGTGGCTTCCGACTGGTGCTGAAATGGGCCACGAAAGAATATTCAAGCTGCCTGAAGGAGTGGATACTTTCTGAGCGAAGGTCGGAGTACTAGACCCTGGCAGCTTTGCGGAGTGTGGCGGGGAAGCCGATGCAAAGGAGGGCATCGGTTGTCTCCTGAATCATCATGAGAGCCTTGTAGCTCTCCAGATGGTCAATCGGGTCAGTGGAGCCGTCATAAGGCTCCACATGAAGCATCTTAAACCGACTAGGAATCGATTCGTCGAGGATAAATCGGGAGAGAGGTTGGGTGGTCTAGAAGTCGACGTCGTTCGAAGACTTCTGACCATCCATCTGGAGTTAGACAAACCGTCGGTCGATTTCTTTGAACTTGCACTCGTAGTCGTCTAACCGTCGGCGTTGAGAAACCCCAGGGGTTGATCCTCCCGACGAATTTGAGAGTGAGGCGGAAGGTGTCCGCGGTCGCTTCTCCTTCCTCGCTCGCTCCAGCTGGGAAGGAGAGGGACGTTGAGACCGGCGGGTATCATGCTGTGGCTGCCCCCCTTTCCCGGTGGGAGTGCAGAGACGACTATTCTTGAGGAGGAGATGGAAGTGGGCGCGGACGTCGGTGGCTACTTCTGGACGGCATGGGATGCACCGTCGGTTGTTCTGCCGGCGGTTACGGCAGCTGAGTCGGTTGCTATTGGAGGTTTTTGACCGCGTCCGTCAGAACGGTCATTTGCCGCACGATCGCCGCGATCTGTGCCTCCGTGGTCACCGTCGGGTGCGGAGAGCTGGGCTCCGCCATAGAGGGTGAAGGAGAGGCCTCTTCCCGACGGAACGAACGCCTTGCCGATCCGGTAGCTCTCGATCGCTGAGCTCTGATTTTTGTCATTTCGAGAGATTTTTTCAAGCTCTATGGAACTCGCTGGCTTACTTCTGTCGATTCCCCTACCTGGCACGCCAGATCTGTTGCGGTCAATCCCCCGTCGCCCAATCGCCGGTGTCACGCACCTGCAACAAAAGTCCTCACAGACTGGAGATGCCTCCGGCGGGGACCCTCCGACGGTCAAGTCAGAGAGGAGACTAGGCAACAGTGGAAAACCAGGGGCCTAGCTTGAGAGGGCTTGAGGAGGCTTAGAAAAGCTTACCAGGACTGTTGCCTTACCCCTTTTTATAGTAGAATGCGGTATGATCCTGCCATTAATGGTGCAGACAAATGGGAAGTTGTCAAATCGCCGGAGGTTGTCAAATCGCCGCGGGTTGTCAGAATTAACCCATGTCCTTGGGAGGACAATGCCCCAGGACGATCGCACAGCATGTCCTTGATAGGACAGCAGTCCATATGTGTCGTACGATGTTCGAACGGGCTGACCGACTGTACGTCGGTACTCGACTGCCGGAGCATCGGGTGATGACCCGAAGACACCGTCGGCTGGTCTGGCGCCTTACTGAAGTCGGAAGTCGGCTGCCACCCCCGACAGTGAGTCGGTGATTCGAACTCGATCGCTCGACCGGTCGGGAATGGTACAGATCGGTTCGGCCGACATACCTTCGGCCGCATCTTTGTCAGCGGCCGCTGTCGGAGCCGTCGGTCGATCCGATCGGTAGAGTCGGACGTCGGGGGGAGATCGGTCGGTATATCCCAACAATATACAAATCACCTTTAATTTGCCATTCATTTTGATGGATATTTCCAGATGGAGCAGCTAAAAAGCATAGCATGCAGATCTGAGCTAACAGATCGCCAAATCTCAGCAAATCCCACAGCAAAGTTTGGGAAAAGTCTGCTATTAGCCTATTATAATCATCTATGCAGATTTGAATGACTCAACCATTTGCCTGAGGTTCAATTTGACTATAAAGCCATCACCTAGCACTTCCATTTTGCTTATCTCATGTCCACAAAGAGATCACATACAAAGCAAACCATCTAAAGGAACAAAGTGAAGCGAGGGCATGATGACACCACTCGTTCTTAACTGCCCAAACTGTCTCAGGTCTTCCAAGCATGTTAGTTAGGGAGTGCAAGTAGGCCAAACATCAGTATAGTTCTTGCTAGAAATCCAAATCAAGAACAGTAGTGAAAAGAGACAACCTTCTGAGAGAAAGATATAAGCCTGTCCATTTGGTGATAAAACTTAATATAGTGAAGCATAACAACAAAACGATCTTATCACCAGGAAGCATTATTAAACAGTACCACAACCAACATGACTCAGAAAGAAAACAAGCCAGAGAAAGGGTTACACTAGGTAATACGCCAGAAAGAGAACAACGCCTTATATACACAGCTTTCTTTATGCAACAAGGAAGGGCAAGACGGTAAGCATGAAGGACTCGTAAGTTAAAGTGGCCGATCCCGTGTACATGGTGTCCTTCTCCTTGAACTTTTCTGTCAGCCCCTGCCGTCCCAACAATTCAAAAAAGAGAAAACGGGACTTTCAATTCGAGGTCCAAACTATGGAGGACAACAGAAAATTACAATCATCAAAGAAAATTGTGTGTATCAGAAATTAGTGAATGAGTTAATGAATTACCTTAACAGTAAGGCAACATCTGCAAGGCATTCAAAGATAGCAAAAATAAGTCAAAGTGTTAGTAAACAATATGAAAGATAAACTATACCATAAAGTAATCCCCACAATATTTCAAAGTGTAAGCCCAAATTGCCTTAAACATGCATAGCATGTTAACCACAAATGGGTTCAGGAAGAAAAGATCTTACTCAATGAAGTTATCATATTCAATGGCTTTGTTTTTGCCTCCAGATTTATCAAACTTGGACACAAGCAGGTCCAGAACCACCGGAGAAACGGCAAATCCAATACTCAGAAGAGCTTCTCGCAGCTCTGATGCATCAATCTTACTGCTGCGATCACGATCAAACCTCTCAAAGATGGCCTAAAAAGGTAAAATATGTGAGCAACCAATTAAAATAAAGGGCTGGTGTTGTGCAACAAAGATTCATAAATCTTGTACCCTCCAGTTCTGAAGGCTATAGAACACTGAGGTGAATTCCTTTGGACCTGCAAAGTAACAAAAGTCATAAAATCATACTTTAGAGTTGCTAGATGGAGTGCAAAAGCTATTATTTATGGAACAACAGTAAGCAGCATCTGGGTGCAATTGGAGCTCTAAAGGCAGAAGCTCCATACTTGAAAAAATAATGGCACAATAATCTTGTTTCTAAAATTTTAAGAGGCAACCAGAGGAAATGACACCACCATCCAGACTTCACCAGAAAAGAAACCAGTGGGACCTCAAGGCACTTGAAATTACAAATGGAGAAATGATATGACAACCAATATTCTGACTGATAACATCATAATTTCCAGCATTTTGATAGAGTAGTTATAGACCTTTTATCCAGACAAAGGAAAAAAATAGTAGCACAAACAAATATTACCAGAACCTAACTGCCGTAGCTGGTTGGATGGGAAACCTATGAATCAGCAGCCATGCCAGTCTGCTTGACTCAAGAGACAAGACATGCAACCAAACTAGAAAATACCGTGCATTCTAGTGGTGATTTTTGTGAACCATCAAACTGTGCCATTCTAAAAGAACAGGAAGGTTCTCATCAAATCACTAGTTTGCTGTCAACTTGAAAACTAATTCAAGTAGACATTTAAGGATGTTGTGCGTTCCTATTACCTATTTAAGGACAGAATCAAAATTGAAATAAAGAACTAAGAATGCTATGGCAAATTAACAGCTCAAGATATGGCTTACCAAATCTCCTCTCAAAACAGATAAGTTCTTCAAAATAATAGTTTTTTGCTTTTCCAGTGGAAGAGCTCAGCTGAAGATCCCAAATATGGATTATGTGATGAATACAATTTTGTCATTCCATTTATTCAAATTTATGTGATTGTGGAATTACTCTTCAAAAGGAAAGTTAGTAACTATACATTCAAAAAGGATTATGATAACTGAAAATTGAAAATGATTTTATGATTAATCTGATGCAGGTATGCAGATCTATGCATTGCCTCATGCAAAATCCAACATAAAAGCAACAGCAATAAATAACTCATGAATCATTCATAAAATTTATTATGTAGAAATATGATTATTCAAGAAACCACACTTATAAATCAGTCAACTTATGAATCACTCAACTTTTCAATTATCTGAAGAGTAATGATACCATATGCATAAAGTGCCAACTCGCATGAGCGGGAAAACACTTCATTTCAGTGGTGGGTGTCAAATCTTCATTCTTCTGGGGTGGGCACTTACTATCAAAATGTTAAACACACCATTTTAAGAATTAAGAAATGCGGGGGCCATTTTGAAGAGCAAGGTACCATCAAACAACAAATAAGTAAGTTTATGGAACCGTCTCAATAGACGACTTAGTCGCACTATGATTAGACATAGCACCAAATAATAGTATTCCAGGGCTATCAAATATGTCTTTTTTTGCATGAATACCCTTGACAACTTGCAGTTTACATGTTTATCTTTGTAAACCACTTTTTGTTCAGCTATACCTCTCTACCTTCTCCGACCATCTACCCACAATCAGTCAACTACAGTTGGCTGGATAAAAAACCATACCCAACCCACAAAATTACCTCAACAAGTGAATTTAGAAGGGCTTTTATGCATACTTAGAAGGGTATGTTGCAGATTTTGCATCTAAACAGTCATTTTCCTGAAAGATCACATTCAAACAAAGGAGCATAACTAAACAGAACACTGACTCGCAGAAGTATACATGCTGGAAATTATAACTTGAAGTGCATAAATGCAAAAGTAGTAGTAATAATAATAATAAGTAAATAAAAAACAATAGGGTATAAATGGGAAAAAAACATTGGAGTTCAACCTATCTATGGATACCCACTTATACGTGCCCTTCGAAAGTAAAACTTGTCCTTTGTTTTGATATGCGAAAACTAATCCTTTTCACCATCCCTGAAGTTGATTGTTTCTCGCATTACCGCGTTTCATAGTGAATGCTTTATTAAAAATCAAGACTTTTATCACCAAAGACAAAAGGTCTCGAGCTTTTTAACAATTTTTGCGTTGTTTTTTCTTAAAATCATGCGCCACCTGTGATTCCCCAAAACCACAAACCCTAAATTGTTACAAACCCAGTCACAAACCCAAACCAACGGCGCACGCGCGGTAGCGAGGCCAACCAAACAGCGACAATATAGTGCGCCTAGGGCTCCAGTTCGGCAATTCCAAAGGGAATCCAATCAAAATTTCAGGGTTT